>NW_020526028.1:0-53433 GCF_003368295.1 Carassius auratus | reverse complement strand
AATC
This sequence comes from Carassius auratus, assembly GCF_003368295.1. NCBI lineage: Eukaryota > Metazoa > Chordata > Actinopteri > Cypriniformes > Cyprinidae > Carassius > Carassius auratus. The sequence goes on along the minus strand of NW_020526028.1, from coordinate 53,429 downwards.
TTTACATTGTCAAAGCATAGAAAAATTAAATAAAATTACATTTAACACAAATGTACATAAGAACAGAAGAAGCCTTATAGCATAAGAGTTTTATAGAGTCTGTATTCAGTAAAAACGAACGTACTAATATAATCCTAATAAAGAGACCGGAGAAGAACTGGATCCTGTCGTGTCAGAGTGTGTGTGTGTGTGTGTGTGTGTGTGTTGTGCAGTGTTTTCTTCCGGCTGTGCTTCTGTTCTGCTTCTTCTTCTTTTATCGTGGCAGGACTTGACGAATCTTGCCGCCAGGTTCGAGCTTGTTGAGGTTTCTCCCAGAATGAACGGCAGTTTGTGCTTTTGTTGTATCTGCTCGAAGTCTTTGTGCTGGTTTTGTGAATTGTGTGAAGAATGTTTCTCTAATCTGTGTATAATTAGGTCATGTTGTTAAAAAGTGCACTTGATGTTGTGTGCACAATCTGTCGTCTTCTGGTCTGTCTGTGTCTCTCTGTGAGTCTGGACATGCTCAGCACTTTTCTAAGTTTAGGGTCTGCAAATTTACATTCTCTGTTTAGAGACAGACAGCATTTCTAGTTGCTTGTGTCCAGAGCTTCAGATCTTTCTCTTTCTGTGTTTTAATGATTTGATTTAGTCTCGCTGGGGTTTTGGATTGTAAAGTCAGTTCTGAGAGCAGCTGGCCGAGAGGCTTTTCTCTGGGTTCAGTTCTTGGTAGTTTAAGGCTTTATGGTGGAGGGTCTCTGTATCATTGCTTTTTAGGCGTGCATGGAATTTAATGGCTTTTTGGGGATTTTAATTATTAGTTGGTACAGCCCCTACTTCTGCTCTGCAGGCATTGTGTGGAGTTTTTCGTTGTGCACAGATAATAAGAGTGCGACTGGATCTGTTACTGATTGGAGTATCTTTAGCCAGATTCCACTTGGAACGTCAAGTTTTTATTTTTCTTGATTGCGTAAAAAGCTGTTTGTGTCTTGTCTCTCAGGTCGTTCACAGCCTTGTTACAGTTCAGGTTTATTCCGAGGTTAAGGCGTCATTTTTAGTGGGTTCTAAGGCCATGTTGTTTGATTTGAAACTATGATGTTTATTTCATAATAAATCAGTATTTTTGTTGCCAATTTTAACTGCAATTTTGTTATTAGTGTGCATGGATTTAATGACGTTGCATGTTTTTCCTCTGATGCTGCGTTGGATTAATTGAAGTAAAAGCTCCTCAGATGGAGTCAAATGCTTTTTTTAAGTCAACGAAGCATGAAAAGATTTGTCTTTTATGTGGTTTGGCTTCTTTGCCAATTAGGGAATGTAGAGTATATATATACTGTATATGGTCTGACGTGCGGTATTTTGGTTTGGAAGACGATTTGACATTTTACTCAGGACTTTTCTGTCTGTAGGGTAATGAAGGAGTCTGCTGTTTAGGATGTTACAGAAGAGTTTACCCAAGATTTGGTTTACACATATTTGGTGATTGTTATTAATAGGGATGCACGATATTGGATTTTGGCCGATATTCGATATGCCGATATTTTCTAAATAATTTTGGCCGATGCCGATACCGATATATATATACAAATATATATACTGATATATTTACAAATATATACTGATATATTTAAACTTTAATTTTACTGAGAGAAATCCATGTATCTCTTCTGTACTGATTCTACCATAAATGTATTATTTTACAAATGTAGACAGACATTCACATCTGAAAAACAGGTCAATTATTTCACTTGGAGAATATCGGTTTGGCTCATCGGCAGAAATATTCATATCGGCCGATACCGATGATGGTCATTTTAAGCTTTTATCGGCCGATACCGATGTTGTGCCGATATTATCGTGCATCCCTAGTTATTAAGGTCGAATTTGTCTCCACTTTTATGAATTGCGGTGATGATGAGGCCTTGATTTCAGGTGCTGGGAAATACACCTGCACTATTGATGATATTAAAAAATTGAATTTTTGCATTTAGTCATATGCTTCAGAATGCCATCGATACCACATGCTTTTTGGGATTCCAGTGTTTGTTTATTATGGCACAGTTCAGCTCGTGGTGTTGTGGTACTCTACAACACATAGTCTATTGTACAGTGAGTTTTGTTCCTGGTTTTAGTTTATATTGCTGAAGAGGTAAGAGAAGTGGTTTATCCACACATCTCCGTTCTGGATGGGAAACTCTTCATGGTAAGATTGGTTTAATGTGTGCCAGTGTTCCCAGAAACGGTTTGATTCTAGAGATTGTTCTATTACTTTGAGCTGATTTCCTATATTTTGTTTCTTTTTCATTCTTCGGATGCTCTTATGTTTCTTGTGGTAGAGTTGGCGTGTGTCTACATTGTCAGCATCTCTGTGTTTCTGATTTGATAAAGTTCTTACCCATTGCACACGCTCCCTGTTTATTTTTTTATTTGTGGTTTTTAAGTTAGATAGTGTTGCAGTCATTGCAGATATTTGGTTCATCCTGTCTACTGCTGAATGGACCCCTTCAGTGTTGTGTATGAATGGCGTAGATAGGTTTTGTATTTTTGGTTCACAAATGATGGTTTGATGTGCATCTTCACTATTTAGTTTCCATCTGTATGTGTGTTTGAGGATGTGGAGGGGGGTTGTTTTGATGCATCTGAGTTAGGTTTTAATCAGTTTAGATGGAGGGTGATATTACTGTGGTCTGACAGTGGGGTTATACGCTCGGAGAGAGTTTGGATTTTGGATTCAGCATGAGATGCAGTAGCTCAAGACTGGATTTGTGTTATTTAAGTCTGTGAAGCATGGCATGGTTCAGCAGCGTGACATGTGACCACTGATCTATAATATATATATATATATATATATATATATATATATATAGATATATATAGATCAGTTGATGTGAGCTGAGAGTGTTTGTACAGTGTCACACTTACACTGATTCTTCAGACAGACGTCTATATCTAGCTTCAGATTCTGCAGCATATAGTGCTTTTATTTATTTGGCAAATTTATTAAATTGAGAAGATTTATTTTTGTGCTTATTCAGGGGGATTTATTAAGTATTTGTTTATTTATTTACTACATTTCATTTGGGAAGGGGATTTAATTAGTGCATTTATTTATTGGGGGATTTATTTCATTTATTTGTTTACAATATTTATTTTATGGGATTGGGGTATTTATTTATTTAGATAATTTTATTGGAGGATTTATTAATATTATTATTTTGGTTTATTATTTTATTGGAAGGATTTATGTATTTATTTCAAATATATATTTTGCTGGGTGATTTATTTATTTACTGCATTACTTTTAAAGGGATTACAATTTTTTTGGAGCATGGATATTTATTAATTAATTTCTTTATTTATTCTTTAATTTTTTTTTTTTTTTATTATTATTTTTTTTCATTTTTTACATTTGAATCTGTATCCAGATACATTTCTAGAACAACTATTCTTGATTGTATATTTCTGTAAACATTCATGAACTACTCTCAAAAAATGAAAACAAAGAAACACAATCAAGTTCCATCTAAATAAATAAACGTCTGAAGGATCACGATTGTGAAACTTCGTGCGTGGCACAAAAACACAAGTTGAATGTTTGGCACCATTACAAAACTTTATTTTATTTGTACCTGGTTTATATACTTCTAACCTACTGTACACACCACATACCGCTACCCTGGCATTTATTACTATGGGTGTCCTGCAGTAGTGATTTTACTATAGTATCCGGGATATTTCACCACGGTTATGCAAGTAAAAGCATGTCGTGAAACAGTGACATGTTGAACTGTTTTGTTGAGACGGATGACTCACGGATCTGCAGCGCGGTGGGTGGATCTGGAATGCAGCTCTGTTTTATTGTTTTCTTTTATTTGCTGACTGATTAGTGACTGATTAGTGACTGATTAGTATTGAACATCATGAGTACGGAACGCCCCTGAAGCTGCGCGTCATCACGGAAGTTCTCCAGCCAATCAGCTTTAAGCACAGCAGAGCGTGTTTTATTTTTATTTAGCTTATTTTTATTTTTTGAGGCAAAGCAGTACATGCAAAAAACTTTCATTCGCCTCATTTATATAGGTATAATTATTATTGCTATTATTTTTGTGCCTGTTGGTGCTCTTCTGATTCATGGAGTGGTCCTAAAATCTTTTACAGCTGGCACAAAACAAGAATTCTCTGAAGCTGGATTTATCCAGTGTTTATATTTCAGTTCTGGAACTGTATGTAAATAATTGCATAATTAAATAGATTATATTTATATAACATTTCAGATTTTTTTTTTTTTTTTTTAATTTTCTAACAATGTCTTTATTAGCATTTTTATCAGTTTCACACATCCTTGCTGAATAAAAGCACTTATTTCTAAATAATAATGATAGAATAGACAAGAATTACTTTTAAATGGTATTGTTGTATATTGTTACAAAATATTTCTGAAATGGTATAAATGGTACTTTTTACATTTACATTTAGCTGTCGCTTTTATCCAAAGCGACTTACAATTGCTATATATGTCAGAGGTCGCACGCCTCTGGAGCAACTAGAGGTTAAGTGTCTTGCTCAGGGACACATTAGTGTCTCACAGTGGGTTCGAACCAAGGGGCAAGGAACTCGACCGGAAGTTGAAGTCGGGTGGGGGCTGCCATCTTTTAGCAGAACTTCACTTGCGTTAGCATTCCCATTGACTCCCATTCATTTTGGCGTCACTTTGACAGCGAATAACTTTACATCTGAGGCGTTTAAAGACTCTGTTTGTCCATTATTTATTTCTAAAGATACACGAAAATGTATAAAGGGCTCCATTACCTTCTATGTTACATTATGGCCCCATATAAACAGTTTTGGTAAAAAATAGGCTAACGATTGCGTCATAACCACTCGGCTCTCTGTCGCATTACCGTACAGACAGGTGGAGAAGCTCGCAGGCAATTACCTTAATATTGAGTACTGGCGTTACATTTTAAAATACTATACACAATAATTAATCAGAATACTTACTCCTGCTCATTCACGACAAAGAACTCCCCGCTCAAGCTCGCCGTCTCTGCAAGATTAACGATGGCAGTTTGCACGCACAGCTACTAGAAGATTTACATCTGGCAGACAGGTTGCTGACGTCGTCAAGCTTCGTTTGAGTCTGCGCGTCAGAAACGGAAGTGCTAAAAAACGCTAAAACTGGGCTTCACTTGTCTCAATTGAGTTCCAATGGGGTCGATGTGTCCATTTCTTTTACTGTCTATGGTTCGAACCCAGGTCTCTCCGACCAATGGCATGCGTCTTATCCACTGCGCCATCAACCCCCCCCTCCCACCCCCAATACAACAGTTGTTGTATATTGTTACAAAATATTTCTGAAATGGTATAAATGGTACTTTTTACATTTAGCTGTCGCTTTTATCCAAAGCGACTTACAATTGCTATATATGTCAGAGGTCGCACGCCTCTGGAGCAACTAGAGGTTAAGTGTCTTGCTCAGGGACACATTGGTGTCTCACAGTGGGTTCGAACCCAGGTCTCGCCGACCAATGGCATGCATCTTATCCACTGCGCCATCATCCCCCCCTCCCCCCTTTTAATTGTTTTTGCTATTAATCAGCAACACTGTTTCCAGTATTGATATTAAATCGTCATATTATGCTGATTTTTGCCAATTAAAAATTGAATTACATTTATGCATTTAGCAGACGCGACTTACATTGCATTCTGGCTATCTATTTTTACATATCATTTGTTCCCGGTGAATCGAACCCCCAACCTTGCGCTTGCTTACTTGCTAGTGCTGTGCTCTACCAGTTGAGCTACAGGATGAATTAGATGAATTCCTTGTAAAAAAAAAAATAAATAACTGCGGCTTAATAGTGTTGATAAAAAGGATTAAAAATAAAAATAGAATTTTGGAATAGAATTTACCACACAATGCAAACTTGTAATACAAAAATATATTACGGTGATTAATCAGCTGGATAAATATGGTGATATCCATTAGTGAAACTAACTCACCTAATGGTATTTGGGATTGACTAGTGCTGCCAATATTTTGCTTTATGGAAAAAGAGAAACCATGTTTATTATGATAAGACTGTATCTCAGAGTTGGTCATAGAAACGGTTCATGTATGCTGCCATCAACAGGTGAAAGAAGGAAAAACACCCAGGTTCGCATGTGAGAGCACATAGTTCTCTTTAATTATAAAACAACAGAATCCATTCATGATCAACAATCACATAGACTTCGATTCATGCGTTATTATATAGCTTTCGATTAGACTGAGCTCTGATCAGACAAATTACAAAAACATGAACATACAAATGACAGATATAACGTGATATCTGCACACAATACACAGCTGCTGTCACAATCTACTCACGTCGCAACAGACAATGCTACTACGGACATTTCATATAACTTTAATATTTGGACAGGCAGTTTTTTGCATTGTCTATTTTCATATATGTCCATAGAACGACCGACTAATTTGCATACATCATACGTAAATACGTACATAAAAAATGCATATTTTAACAAAAATAGCACAGGTCAAATATAACATCTACACATTACAGTACTTGTTTCTCCTGAGTCCAATGTATTTGGATAGTTCGATATTTTTAACAGGAAGAGCATTTAGTGAGTGGATATATTTGACACTTATGTACAAAATGTAAAAAGATAGATAGATAAAGAAGAAAGGAAATTGCATAAAGCTTTACGTGGACATTTAGCACCATATATGCATATGAACATTTCGGGGGGAAAGATCTGCAAACTGTGTCTCCAAGGCACTTCAGAATCCGAACATAAAATACAATTATTTCTGAAATATTGGCATGACTTATGAGTGTATGTTTTTTTGTCTGAGCTGTGTGGAGGTCCATCAGATGCATCTCCAAACGAACACACTGAAAGACAGATGAGACGTATTAATAACAGTTCACACAGAATGAAAGACAAATGGATGATGTCAGCTCACCTACAGTCGTTGCCTCCTACACTTATCACATATTTGTCGTCGTAAGAGAAACGGATGTTGGTCACATGGGCAGAGTGGCCGAAGTATCGCTTGTGTTTGGCCTGTGAAGAAATAAAAACCGTCAGTAATAATATTTAATACTCTAAAATAAATCATCCAAGGCTTAAAGGTTAAATAAAAGGCCTAATATGTTTATTTATAAGGGTTAATAATGAAGGGTTAATATGTTAATACTACTAAGGTTGAATAAATGGTTAATATGGTTAATTATAAGGGTTAATATCGGGGATAGTACTAAGGTTTGATATTTAAGGGTTAATATGATTAATTATAAGGTTCAACAATAAAGGGTTACTATGGTTAATAAAGAAGGGGTAAATGGTTATTAATAAAGGTTAATAATGAAGGGTTAATACTACTAAGGTTGAATAAATGGTTAATATGGTTAATTATAAGGGTTAATATCGGGGATAGTACTAAGGTTTGATATTTAAGGGTTAATATGATTAATCATAAGGTTCAACAATAAAGGGTTACTATGGTTAATTATAAGGGTTAATAAAGAAGGGGTAATATGGTTATTAATAAAGGTTAATAATGAAGGGTTAATAATACTAAGGTTGAATAAATGGTTAATATGGTTAATTATAAGGGTTAATATCAGGGATAGTACTAAGTTTTGATATTTAAGGGTTACTATGGTTAATTATAAGCGTTAATAAAGAAGGGGTAATATGGCTATTAATAAAGGTTAATAATGAAGGGTTATTATATTTCTTAAGTTTCAATAACTAAGGGTTAATATGGTTAATGGTACTAAGGTTCAATATTTAAGTATTAATATGGTTAATTGTAACGTTCAAAAATAAAAGGTTACTATGTTTAATTATAAGGGTTAACAACGAAGGGGTAATATGTTTATTAATAAAGGTTAATAATGAAGGGTTATTATATATTTCTTAATAAGTTTAAATAATTAAGGGTTAATATGGTTAATTATAAGGAATAATAATGAGGGGTTAATATGTTTATTTAGAAGAGTTAACAATGAAGGTTATTATGGTTACTTTTAAGGGTTCAATAATAAAGGGTTAATATGATTAATTAAAAGTTTTTATATTGAGGGGTTAATATGGTTAATTATAAGTGTTAATAATGAGGATTAATATGGTTAATTATAAGTGTTAATAATGAGGATTAATATGGTTAATTATAAGGATTAATAATGAAGGGTTATTATACTTATTAATACTAAGGTTTAATAATTAAGGGTTAATATGGTTAATTATAAGGATTAATGATGAGGGGTTAGTATATTTATAAGGGTTATTATGGTTAATAGTACTAAGGTTCTATATTTATGTGTTAATATGTTTAATTCTATGGTTCAATAATGAAGGGTTAATATGGTTAATTGTAAGGTTAATAATGAAGGGTTATAATAGTTATTAATACTAAGGTTCAATAATTAAGGGGTAATATGGTTAATTATAAGGGGTTAATAATGAAGGGGTTATTATAGTTATTAATACTAAGGTTCAATAATAAGGGGGCAATATTTTTAATTATAAGGATTAATAATGAGGGGTTAATATGTTTATTTATTAGGGTTAATACTGGATGATTAATATGGTTAATTATAAGGGGTTAATATGGTTAATAGTATTAAGGTTTGATACATAAGGGTTAATATGACTAATTATAAGGTTTGATAATAAAGGGTTAATATGGCTAATTATAAGAGTTAACAATGAGGGGTTAATATGGTTACTCATAAGGGTTAATAATGAAGGGTTAATATGGATAATTATAAGGTTTATAATTAGTTAAATATAATGAGTGACCAAAGTATCACTTGTGTTTGGCCTGTGAAGAAAAGCAAAACAGTCAGTAAAAATATTAAATCATTTAAAGTATAGGGTTAATATGGTTAATAGTACTAAGGTTCAATAATAAAGGGTTAATATGGCTAATCATAAATGTTAATAATGAAGTGTTAATTAATTAAACACTTAAAAAAGTGTTTAATTAATTATAATAAAGGTAAATAACAGATATTACAAAAAAGGGTTCATATGGTTAATAATTATAATAATATATATATTTTAAGATTTTAGATCAATATCTGTTTTATTAAATCTATTTTGTAAAGTAACTCTGTGAACACGTTATAGTAATGTTTCATTTATTACCATAATGTAAACCATGTTAGTTAACATGATCTAACAATGAAAAATAATGCTTAAGCATTTCTTAATCCCAATTAATGCCACTTCCAACATTTACTAATGCATTATTGAAATCCGAAGTCGTATCTTTTAATATTATTAAATGACCCTGAGCTGAAATTATCTAACAGTGTACAGCTGTATTTTTTACTAACATAAAAAATTAATAAATGCTGTATTGCTTATCGTTAGATAAAACATGAACTAAAGATAACTAATGAAATCTTATTGTAAAGTGTTACAGAAACTAAATTTTTCAAGTGTTCACATGAGATAAATATTGTATCCAGCTTTATACAGAAACATACTCTTTACTCATGTGATTTATATTATATAGTAAATCGCTACTCGCAGATTAAGATTAAATATGACTACTATGAATGAAGATATTAAGGTATTATATGAAAAATGCTATAGAAAATAAATTTGACTTGAGTTACGGCTGACTTACAAATTTCTCGGAGCAGGGGAAGTCGAAGAGCTTCACGAGTCCGAAGTCGTCTCCGGTGACCACGTTGAGCCCGGCGTGAGAAACACAGGCGCAGTTCACGTCTGCCTTCTCTGCATTACGTGGCCAGATGCCCAACACCTCGTCACCCAAAACACTGCACAGGAGGAAGAGCTGCACTACTGGACGCTCGGGTCATTTCTGAGGAGCGTTTACTGCACAGATCTGTGGACTCACCTGGTCCAGGTCGCCCAGGTGATCCGGTCTATCAGGGCTTGTTCTGTGACGATCTTCCCGCTGGGAACCTCATGAACCTGACGCTTGTATGAACCGGTAGAGACCTGCACACGAAATATAAACCACACCTGTCACATCAGTGTTATTTACACACACTACATTCACACTAAATCGAACACTGAACTAAACTGAACTGTATAATGATACTTTTGTCTTATGTAATGCTGTTTATAGATGGATTGAACTCGTTTTGTAATTGAACTTTATAACATTGATTGAACTGAACTGAACTGAGTTGCCTATTGTCTTCTTTACAGCTGAAATTAAATTTGTTGCACACCTTAACCATACAGTGAAAAATGTTTATAATTTTTTTTATAAATAAATGTAATATTATAGATAATATTTTTTATATTTTGTTGTTGTTGTTGTAAACAGTGAAGGTTAAGTATATTTTTGAATTGTATATATATTTGAATAATATTTGTAGTTTTGACCTTCATATCCAAAAAAACAAAACAATTAAATCAAATTATAGCCAAAATTATATTTCATATTATATATTAAGATAATACTATATATATATATATATATATATATATATATATATATATATATATATATATATATATATATACATTTATAATTTAATTTAGTTTCAATGTACTAAAGAATAATAATAAATGTGGCAAAAATTTATTTTATCTATCTATCTATCTATCTATCTATCTATCTATCTATCTATCTATCTATCTTGTCTACACATCTTGTCTTATCTACACAGTGAAGCACATTTTTTAATTAAAAATATATTAGTTTCAACCTTCATATACCAAAATATATTTAATGTGTTTTTGGGGCAAGAAAATTGTTTTATAAAGTTTTTCTTCTAATGTGACATATGAATGTATAATTTTAATAAAATGTTTAAATATATGGAGGGCAATATATATATATATATATATATATATATATATATATATATATATATATATATATATATATATATATATATATATATATATATATATATATATATATAATTTAAATAATTTATTTTATTTTTTTCGGAAAAAGTGGTCAAACATAATAGTAGTAAATATAATAGATTTTTTTTTTTGCAGCATGGGTTACAACATTAAAACTATTATTTCCCTATTTTACAAAGGTGAATATGCTCTGAAAAATAAATAAAAATTGGATTGAATAAAGCACCATTCAAAAAAGCTGAATTGATATGTTTTCAGGCATCAAATCAATGTGTTTCTGTTCATTATTATTGATATATAGAAATGTGAAGGAAATAGAAATTTGGCACAAAAACAGTGAGGGTCTCCCATTTTAGCTACTAATGTCTATGCCAAAAAAGTGCATGCACAAAAATAGAATTTCCGTGCATTAATAAATATTTTGTCGCAGTACATCTCAGTTATGAATAGATAAAAGGGCAGCAGTGTGTTATCAAAATGATCTATTTGTGATTTGGTCGCTTGCTCATCATGCTTTTGTACCTCGATGTATTTGCTGTCAGCAGAGAAGTCCAGCTGGATCACAAATCCAGGAATATCTTTGCAGTAGCCGATCCGGTTGAGAGATGGACCCAGAGTCAGATCGTAGAAATCGACCGCACACTCCACCGAGCCGACGGCCAGCAGCCGGTTATCAGAGCTGAACCTGCGGGAGAGACACGGCTTGAGCACCTGTGCGTTCATGATCACGTGTTCTGTTGTGTCTCTTCTGACCGTATGTCCTGGATGGCCACGCTGCGGTCTCTCTTCTTGCCCCATACGCTCAGTGAATTCACCAGCAGCACGATGAACTCTCCGTTCTCCAGCCCGATGGACACCATCTCACCGTTTGGACTGTACGCTGCGCACTTCGCCGGATGACCCAGACTCACTTTATTCAGGAGTTTCTGAAGACAAACCGCGATTAAGCTTCTGGAGCTGTTTTTGTAGCATGCTTTACTTCAGAATGTTGTGAAACCTGGTAAAGGTTTTGGCACTTGTTATATGAACACATAATAAAACACCATGATTGGAAAATGTTAAATTGTCCTCAAAAACAATTTTAAATTCACACTTTTACTCCTTGCAGTCAAAACTGACTGCATTGCAAACTAATTTCATTTTCATTCCTACGTTTGGTTTTGTGCCCAAACAAAATCTTGTTTAAAGCTAATTTTTTTTTTTTTTTTTATCAACTTCAAACTTGGAACATGACTTTAGATTTATGGCTTTGACTTTCACACAGATTTGCAGTAAAATGTATATAAAAATAAAAATTTCATAAATATTTGAAAATAATATTTTTTTGCATTTTATTCACTTTTTTAAAACACCAAACTTGTGTGCTGCAAAGCATTCAAGATTTATAATAGTTTAAGTTAGCTCTATGCTCAAAAAGTGATTAACAGGTAAAAAAAAATAGCATACAAGTCCCTTTATAAAATACAAAAATATTAAACAAAATCATTATCAAACTAAAATATTGTGCATTCATTTAATTGGTGTGTGTATATATATATTATTTTTCACCACAACACGATCAGCACCTAAGGGTTAATAGACACACATAACTGTTTTAAAAGTTTGGAAAGATTTTTCTTTAATGTTTATGAGAAGTCTCTTCTGCTCACAAAGATGATATTTATGTGATTGAAAAAATACAGTAAAAACAGTAATATTATGAAATATTATTGCACTGTAAAAAAGCTATTTTCTATGTGAATATCTGTTAAAATGTAATTTATTTCTGTGATGCTCCGCTGTATTTTCAGCAGCATTCCTCCAGTCTTCAGTGTCACATGATCTTCAGAAATCAGAATAATACACTGCTCAAGAAACGATACTTTTTGTTTTTCAGGATTCTTTTCTGAAGTTCTATAGAACAGCATTTGAAATAGAAATCTTCTGTAACATTATAAATGTATTTACTCTCACTCCTGCTCAATTTAATGCCTCCCTGATGATCAAAAACACCACCCACGATCCCTCACCTTATCGGCCAGGTCCCAGAGGCGGATGGTTCCATCATCGCTGGCCGAAATGAAGACGTCTTTGGAGGGGTGTGTGGCCAGACCCCAGATGCGCCCCTGTGTGTGTCCGTTTATCATGGTGTTGGAGGCGGCGTTCTTCTCTCCCACCTCGATGATCTCGCCATCCTTCGTTCCCACCAGGATCTTTCCCTGCCGTCCAATAAAGAAGCATCTTCCCACTGTCTAGACTTACACTTTAAATCAGTGCTTGTGTCTGTGTGAAGCCTGCAGAAACCGAAAACATGACTGACCTTTCCTCTACACACAGATCTGACCGTCTCAACAGGAAGTCCTGTCTCCAGCTGAAACGCTCTGCATCTCTTCATTTCCTGATCCCACAGTTTCACAGCACCACCCTCTTTAGTCCTGCACGTGCATAATATCACACACATCACACAGGCGATGACATGATGCTCTTTTTGTGCTTGCAAAAAATTACTTTAATCTGTACACTTCCATTTCTAATTTCACTTTATTTCTATTTCAAATAAATCCTGTTCTTGTGAACTTTCTATTAACGAAAGACTTATAAATAAATACATAAAGGTTTCCACAAAAATGAAACATTGATGATTAAAATACATGTTTCTTCATGTTTCAAATCATCATATTAGAATGATTTCTGAGGATCATGTGACAATAGAGACTGATGCTTAAAATACAGCTTTGATCAGAGAAATAAATTAGAGTTTAAAGTATATTCACATAGAAAACATCTATTATAAATAGCAATAATATTTCATATTTTTTAACTGTATTTATTATCAAATAAATGCAGCCTTGGTAAGCAGAAGAGACGTTTTTCTAAAACATCGAAAAAATCTTTTGTACTTTTTATTCAAGGTACTGTATATTTAATCAAGCTGAAACTGATATTAAAAACCATATGAACCCAGTATGTGAACTTGTGTGTGTGTGTGTGTGTGTGTGTGTGTTGTGGAGCTGGACTCACGGTCTCTCTTTGCCTCCGGTCACGATGAGTCCGTCTCTGAGCGTGGTGTACATGGTGAACACTGGTCCTGTATGAGCTTTAGCCACCACACGCACCAGGAAATGCTCTCGCCACACGTACACATCACCGTTTATGGCCCCCGTGAACGTCAGGTTATTCTGCCAGACCAAACACGAGAAAAAAAAAAAAAATTATATATATATATTATAAATTATATTTTTTATTATTATTATATTAATTAATTAATTAAATAAATAAATTAATTAATTAAAATAATGTTTATATTATTATTTTAATTATTATTATTTCACATATTATTCTATAAATGTATTATAGTAAATTAAAATTACAACCACAAAACCCCATCTTTGTTATGCATAAAAGCATCAACATCTGAATAAATACAAAAATATAACTACAGATAAATGCAAAAAACTAGCACTAAATGCAGAGATAAGTGCATACATTTATAAATAAATGCATATAAATAACCAAATAAATAAATTCAAAAAGATAAATGGATGAATAAATGCATACAAGCATAAATGAATGAATGGATGAATGAAAACATAAACACATAAATAAATGCATGCTAGATAACTGCATATGAACAACTGTATAAATAAAACCAAAAATAATCACACTAATTGCATAAATTCATAGATGCACTACATTAATTTCAAAAATGTATAAATAAATAGATAACACTGTAATGAAAAGCAACAAATATTCATTATACAACACCTGTATGGCTTGAAAAGAAATTGCTTGTTACTGGAAAAGTTATTCTAATTAGAATTTAGACATTAAAAAATAATAATAAAATAAAAATGACAACACAACAAAATTACTAAACATTAACAGGAATTATAAAGATAAAAATTTAAAATTAATTAATAAAAACTTTAATCGTGACTACAAAAAAACCCTTGTGACTACAATTATTAAAATAAATGATTTATGTCCATCTATATTGTCACTACTGTGCTTGTGAGCAACACAATTAACCCCAAATTGGACCATGGGAATTGTTTCAGTAATCCGTGGACTGCAATATCAGCTTAATAAGCATGAATGAATGACTCACGGCTCCAAAGGCTACAGAGAGCATGGTCTGCATGCGTCCGTCCTCCACCGCTCCGATCACTCCCTTCTTATAGAGCAGAGAGCCTCCCACCAGCGTCCAGAACTTGATGTGTTTGATCCCCACCGACACAAACTGAGTGTCCGAGTCCGGCCTGAACTCCACCACGAAGATCCGGTCGCTGTGACCGCCTTTACTGCAAACCCTAGAGCCTGAGATCACACGATGAAAGCATTCCGCTTTTGTTATTTTGATAAGCTGATAAACATAGACTTTGGAAAATAAATCACATCTTGAGAAGAAAAAGCACGCGATGGAAAGTTAGACTGATATTTTTGAACTCAGCATCATCAAATTAGGCTTTTTAGCAAATCAGCAGAATTGTTTCCCAGCTGCAGCGCTATGGTAAGTACATGCACCTTCCTGCCATCTCCACACAGTGATGGTGTGCTCCAGATCCACTCCCACAGACAGCAGCAGTTTTCCCGTGGCGCTGAAGTTGATGTATCCGATCCCTTTAGCGTGAGAGCTGCGCAGCACTGACAGTGTCTGTTTGCTCATGGCGTCCCACACGTGAATGGACGGTGCCAGGCCTACAGACACACACACACACACAGACCTCCATCACATTATGTCTGTCAATACTCACAGCTTAAGGAAAAACAGTGCCTCCCAAATAGGGGTCAACCGATATGTGTTTTTCAAGGCCAATGGCGATACCGATTATTACAGATCAAGTAGACCGATAACCGATATTTTCAACCGATATATGTGTATAATGAAAATGAATGACAAAATTAAGAATAACAAATGCTCTGACAAAAACTGTATTCTCTGCCCAAACTGCTCCTTTCAGCACAAGACAAATAAAATCCATTAGGTGTATTAGAAGACACTGATTATGCAAATGCTGTGGGTTGTTTATATTAATAAACAGTGTTGGGAAGCTACTATGAATCAGGGTTAAAGCAGTTAGGATGCATTTTCTTTTACTATCATTTTCTACTTTTCTCTCAGGAATTGTTTAAAATTCGCTGGCATGTGTAAATATGAACAAATGATAAAATTATACTCTATTATGGTTGCATTTTGCAAGTAATCTGGGGATCACACGGATGCCAAACTCTGGGGCTTGATTTGTACAGATCATGGATTAACTACGATCTGTTAAACTACTAGGATATTACAGTACAGTACCAGTCAAAAGTTTGGACACTTGGACACCAATTTGTGTGTCCAAACATTTGACTGGTACTTAATATAGAATACAGTATTCCATAAACAGAATAAACACATTTTTCAATGATCACTCATATGTGGTGATCAAACACTTATAATGACGTTACAGAGATATGTGATGGAGGCAGGGCATTTGACAATAAACTTTATTATCCAAAATTAGTCTAACATCCGTGCACTGAACAGTAAAGTTGAAGTTTATTCATCTTTAATTCAATTCAATTCCTTTTAAACTTTATTTCACTTCGGAACATTCATTCACAGATTTGCGCTTGTTCGTCTTCACACACTGAAGAAACTTACTAGAGAAGTGTGAAGTATGAAAATATATCTCTTTAAATAAATACAATAAAAATCTTGCACACTTTAATTCCCTTTGAATGTAACGTGTACGTTCCCATGGAACTCGGATCATGGCAGAATTTCATGTGAAGTCTACTTCGCAGGGCACTTTAGACAATGCTTGAATGCTGCCTGAACAAGAGACCTCCTTACTGAAGTGAAAGTGAATACCGATATATCGAATGAATACCGATATATTGGCGACAGGCTCATATTGGCCGATAATTATCTCGAGACTGAATACCGATATATCGGTGACAGGCTCATATTGGCTGATAATATCTGCAAAACCATATATCGGTCGGGCACTAGATTCAATACATATTAAGTAAATTTATTTGAACTTGACTTGGGAAAAGTTTTTTAAGCAGAGCTGTATTTTACTGGCAAAAAAACAACGAGGATTTTTAATGAATTTTTTAGCAGACAAATGCAACCATAAATGCATAAACACATGAATAAATGCACATCAATAACTGCAAAAATAAATGCAGAAAATGCAAAGATAAATGCATGATTTAATTAATAAATTTATAAATAAATCAACCAAATTAAATAATTTAAACTTTAATTTGAAAAAGAAAGAAGTCTATACAGGGTTTTAAAGCATAGATGTGAAGTTTGAATATTTATTTAAGTATTTGTATGAATTATTCTGTTCAAGAATGTTATTTAAGCTGTAATCATTTATTATTATTCTTTAAGTTATTTTTTGTATCTTTTTGAAAGAAGTCTCTGCTTCTGCTTAATAAAGCTGCATTTATTTAATTAAAACTCAAAGGCAAAACACTAATATTTAGAAATATTTTTATAATTTAAAATAACAGTTTTCTATGTGGATATATTGTAAAATGTAATTTATTGCTGTGATGCAAAGCTCAATTTTTTAGCACCATTACTCCAGTCTCAGTGTCAAATGATCCTTCAGAAATCAGATTTTAATCAGATTCTTTAATGGTTACTTAAATTTGATTATCTTAATTTATTTATTTAACATTATTTTGTTATATTAAAATCGTATTATTATATTGCAATAACTGCATTATTTTAGCTTGTTATTATAAATATTTATTTTATACATTATATTAAAACACATTATTATGCAATTTAATATTATTTAGTTTATTCTTCTAAACGGATAAATCTGTGTACATTAACTGGTTTAACATGCATTTAACTAGTAAAGTGTTACAGAATAACATAAAATCACATCACAAAAATTCATGTCTATGGATCTCAAGGGTTTAACTTGCATTGAACACCGATCATTGCTTTAAATTAAAAATGCAAAAATGTTTTAGTTCTAGGTTGGAGCCCAAAAAAAATCTGTCCTGGATTTCGGGAGTCAAACACAAAAGGTCAGTGAGACAAAATGAAGTCAGATGGCATGAGGTTTTGCTGTCCTACCTGGCAGATCAGCGAAGTCGCCTGTGTTTTGGTGTGTTGGATGAGAGAATGAGACAGCGATGAACAAAAATGAAAGAAGCCAAAGCAGAATTACATGAGAGATTCAAATTATTAGCAAAAATCACAAGCAGCCTAATTATCAACACAAAACCAAACAGTGCACGCTGAAAGCAGCAACGCAAAAGTCAACATAAGCCAATGATAATGATTTAGATGGTGAAAATATTAGAGATCTGCATAAAGAAATGTGTGTAGAGATCAGTTTATTCATTAGCACACTTACCGATCTGACCGGTGGCGATGATGTTGAGATATTTGGGATGTTGATTGACAGTCAGACAGAGGATGTCATCCGTGTGCTCCATATAAAAGCTTTGAGTACCTGCAAATCACAACTACTACTTTAATTCTCCAATCCATGTTAAACAGCATGTATGCAGATTTAATGAGCTCATATTAACAGAAAGACTACATGTACTTTAAAAAAAACTATTATTTTAGTAAACAGCAAAAATATATTTCTCTCATGCACTTATTCCAAAGTTTGGATCAGTAAGAGTAAGATTTTAAAAATGTTTTTTAAAAAAGTCTCTTCTGTTCACCAAGCCTGCATTTATTTGATTAAAAATACAGTTAATTCAGTTATATTGTGAAATATTATTACACTTTAAGATAAATGTTTTAAATGTGATTATAATTTAAAACAATTTATTCCTGTGCTCAAAGTTGAATTTTTGGCATCATTTCTCCAGTTGTCACATTCACATTTAAAATGTCACATTAAATTATTATAATATGAATATTTGCTGCTAAAGACAATTCTGATTATTATTATTATATATATATAAAAAAAACAGTTGAAAAAAAGTAAGGATGCATTTCAAACTTTTTAAACTGTATATTCTAATTATACATTTTATGTAAACTTCAACCTAAGAAAATACTATATATATATTTTGAATGTCTGCTGAGGGAAGCCATATCTTAGTTGTACTCTTTCATCTATAAAGAGTGATTTCTGATGACAGCACTGCTCAGTATCTGTTAACTGCATCTTACAAGCTGTTACTGAAAGTAAAAACAACTCCTTTGTTTACAACAGCGTTTCAGTCTCTTTCAATATAAAAGACTCTTGTCGCCATCTAATGGCAGAACGATGTAACTAATCACATCACGAACACACACACCGTTTCCCAATACTAAATACTATTATTCAATACTATTATTATTAATATAAAATATTTTTAATAAACAACAACAGCCATTATAAAAGTTGCTAGGCAATTTAGAAAAAAGTACAAAGAGACTGCTCTCTGACAAAACTATTTGCTCTGGAATAAATAATAGACTAATAAGAGCAAAGACTGTGCTGTTATCACTAGAATATCACACTCCTCTCAGCCAACCAGAAAGAACTTTTGTAAAAAAAAAATATATATATATATAAAATTAATTTTTTTTTCAGATGTGCAGTTCCCACTGCAGCCTGTAGAGGTCAGCAGTGTATCATGCCTGATCTGGAATCAGATTAGTCTCAAAGACACGCCTACAAACTCATCTAAAGCATAACGTCAAACTGTACTGTGTTTTCACCAAGCCAGAGGTCAGAGGTCAACAGTGATGCTGAATCAGGACTGTACCAGCAGAGAGGTTGTGAATAACAGCAGCGGCGGCTGTGTGGAAGATGATGTCAGCTCCATCATTGAGGTAGTGAAGGTTGTTTCGACAATCGAAGCCCCTGTAGCCAAACACGTGATCCAGAGAGAGTTCCTACAAACACGCACAGACATCAACACACACACTTATAATGTGGACAACCCTGACTCCTCATGAGATCATAACCCGACTGACCTCGACCGTTTTCTTCTTTGTGATGTTGTTCTTCACCAGTTTGTCAGGTAACGGTGCGGCACGGCTCACTGGAGGCCTGTAGGAAACAAATGATGTTCTGATATGAATACATACAATTTCTCCCTCAGTACATTTGTCTTCTTTTGCATTATAAATATCTGAACATCCTTAAATCAAGATATATTTACTTGAGACGCAGAATGAGATGTTAAGCCTTTCTGACGAATGTATCAAGTTTGTTTAAAACGTGAACAAATATCTGGGAGTGCGATCATCAAAATCTATTAAATTCAAACTAATAGATTTTTCTTACCTCACTGATAGATATTTTTCTTGTTTTAAACGTAAACTTGCTTTATTTTGAGAAACAAGATTATATAAGTCAATTTTTTATTATATTAAGTAAATTTATCTTGATTTAAGAATATATCAATATTTGTGTTAGAAAATGAGACAAAAACACTAAGAATTAAATAACTTTTTGATGTGATCACACAGAAAACAAAACTTGAGTATCTTGTTTTCTGATTAATCAAAATCAATTACTTTAAAGGGAAAAGGTTTATTTATTTATTTATACATTTTAATATATATTTTGACCTGATAATTGTCCCAATATTTTGGCAGATATTTTCAGATATAAGCAAAAACTTCAGAAAAGTTCAGAAAACAAGAATAAAAATAATACTGGTTATTTTACTTATTATATATTTACTTATTTTAATTAAATTTATCTAGATTAAAAAACCAACAACTGTAATGGAAAATAAGACAAAAAAAAATGTAATTTTTTGTAGTGCATTTTTCGGTTTATTGTTTATTACCGCTCGTCCACTAGGATCTCCTTCTGTTGTTGGTGTGGTTTCACGCCAGTCATTTGGCGTATACTGACAGCGTAGATCTTCGTTGTGTAATCCATGTTCTTTTCCCGAGCGACGTCACTGTCATACCCTAAACAAACAAATGTAAGTTAAATAAAATGTATTTAACTAGTGTTAGAACGAACCGTTTTAGGAGGGCATGGTTGACTCTTGTTGAACTTTTATAAAGGATATCTCTTTGGATTTGAGATTTTAGTCAACTTCAGGGATGTTATCTATTCACAAAGAGCTTGTAACTCCAAGAGACTCTAAAGAGAAAGGAAAACCTGAAATTGCATCATTTAATCTCAAACAAAAACACAATCATTACCTCCATCCTCCTCAGCATCATCGTCTGATTCTTCGCTGTCCACGGCTTTGCTTTCGTGTGAACCAATCCCCTCCCTCGCCCAGATCATGAGGGCCGTGTCAGCCCCGCCCACCGACAGCAGCATCGCGTCGTCATTGGACCATCGAACATTCGTCACATTGGCACTGTGAGCCACATACTTTTTAAACTTGGCAAACTGACCCTGTATAAAATAATAATAAAATACGTTTGACTCGTTTAAGGCAGGTTTTATACAAGACTGTTCATAAGTTATTATTTTGCTAAATTAAAATGTAAATAATAATAATAATATTTTCATTATATGTAAATAAATTGGAATATTTAGAAACATTTATATTTTAAATTTTTTAAATATATAATATTTAATATAAATTATTATTATTTTTATTATATTTAATATTTTAATACTTAATATATTTATATATTTTCAAAATATTTTGAATATTTTTATTCAACGTAGATCCATTAATTTGATTAAAAGTGACAAGTTTTGTCACTTTTATAATGTTATACAAATAAATGCATACAATAAATTATAAATAATAAAACCACATAATGATAAATCCAATTAAAAAACTATATATATTATTTTCAACATTGATAATAATCGGAAATGTTTCTTGAGCATCAAATAATTTCTGAAGGTACATCTGACACTGAAGGCTGGAGAAATGATGAAGAAAATTCAGCTCTGATCACAGCATTTTAACATTTATTCACATAAAAAAAATATTTTAAATTGCAATAATTTTTCACTTCTGTTACAGTATTTTTGATCAAATAAATACAGTGGAAGAGACATCTTTCAGACCTTGCAGGGGAAGCTGAAGAGCTTGACGAAGCCAAAGTCGTCTCCGGTGGCCAGCAGCTTCCTGTCTTTGGTAAGTGAAGAGGCGTTGACAAAACTGAGCGCCGGCCAGATGCCTTCACAGGTGGGACCCAGCACTGACGTCCATGTGGCCCATTCAATCTTCTCAAACTGAACACACACAAACACACAGTTATGAGATGAAAACACCTGAGTTAGTGATATATCTGGCTGTGTGTGTCGTCTCTTTACCTCTGAACTGCTGATAGTTTGTCGTCTTCCACGTGGAGCTTCAAAAAATAGCTGCTCTTTGGCACCGGTGTTGACTTGAAGCAGTTTTCCTGCATTAATACACAATCACAAAAAAAAGCTTGATTATGTCCTTACACATTTGTCTCTTCCTTTGCTAAATTTATGGATATCTGCAGGTGCTGTTTCCCAAATTCCCAAAGCAAAATACAGATTCTTAATGCCAGGGGACACAATCAAGGGTCAAACGTGAGAGAAATTGGTTTTTGGTGAGTAATTCATTAATAAATGTTAACTGTATAAGGGACTGCATGAATTATAATACACATAATGACCTTTGCTGTCACTAATATGCAAGGAATAACTGCAAAAACAAAAACACACTAGAGTCACATGTCCAAGTTTTCGCCATTCAAAACATTACCTTTCAATTGAAATGCATGTGTAGATTGATTTTAATTGTAATGCTCAACTCTTCACACATAGAGAGACAGTGAGTGCATTTACATGCACGTACTTAAACAGATTATGCTTAATAAGCCGAAAACTCACGTGGTCATGTAAATGCGGTAACACCTTTTCCTTTTATCAGAGTATGGTCATTCAACAGCGTAAGCATAAATCGGTTGCAACAGGTAGTTTTATTGCCTCTTACTCCAATTTTGCATGGCATGTAAATGCAATAACCCACTTTCTGTTGGTTTATTGAAGTGCGCATGTGTAATATGTGACAGGAATGCATCGTTAGTGCAGATTTAAGCACATCTAGACCGAGCAAACGTCTTGCAGTAAAGAAAGAAGGAAATTTTTTCTTGACTCAGAAAATTATAAAAACATTTAACATCACAACTGACAAATGTATGGAAATACTCAGAGTCAGATATGCAAATTCTTATATTCTGACATCACTAAAGGGAAATAACCTGATTTATTAATGGTTATTTGAATAAGCTGATATGCATGTAAATGTGTGCATGTAAATGTGGTTATTAACTCATGCATTATTGCTTGAATTTATATTTGTGAGTTCTGTATGTTTGGATTA
This sequence comes from Carassius auratus, assembly GCF_003368295.1. NCBI lineage: Eukaryota > Metazoa > Chordata > Actinopteri > Cypriniformes > Cyprinidae > Carassius > Carassius auratus. The sequence continues at coordinate 30,341 of NW_020526028.1, read as the reverse complement.
CCACGGACGTCCCAGTCCACATGAGTGATACAGCTGGACGCTCCTTTACAGATGCCCACCCGCTTACTGCTCAGAACGTTATAAATGTCCACAAATGAGTCGTGGGAGGCCACGGCGAGGTATTTTCCAGCATCTTCAAGAAAAATGTAATAAATATATGTATTTATACTAGGGATGCACGATAATATCGGCACAACATCGGTATCGGCCGATAAAAGCTTAAAATGACCATCATCGGTATCGGCTGATATGACTATTTCTGCCGATGAGCCAAACCGATATTCTCCAAGTGAAATAATTGACCTGTTTTTCAGATGTGAATGTCTGTCTTCATTTGTAAAATAATACATTTATGGTAGAATCAGTACAGAAGAGATACATGGATTTCTCTTCAGTAAAAATAAAGTTTAAATATATCAGTATATATTTGTATATATATCGATATCGGTATCGGCATCGGCCAAAATTATTTTGAAAATATATCGAATATCGGCCAAAATCCAATATCGTGCATCCCCTAATTTATACTTATATATAAAATTATAAAAACATATATTTAATACACAAATATATTGTAAAATTATACGAATTAATTATAATTAGACATAATTATATATAATTAATTATAATTAGAGATACATTATACATTTTATATTATATATTACATCCAAAAGAAAAGTTTTTGTTTACATAATAAATGTGTGTGTACTTAATAATGTATATATAAATACACACACATACATGTATATATTTAAGAAAAAAAATATGTTTATAATATGATTTATATTATTATAAATATATACATGTAAATATTTTCAAAACGTATGCTGTACGTGTGTAAAAACACAGTAAACACACACAAATATTATGTAAACAAAAATTTTATTTTGGATGCGATTAATCGCGATTAATCGTTTGACAGCACAAATATATGTATATAAATATCTAAAACTGCCACCCATGCAGATGACTACCTTGAGAGAACCTGATGTCAGAGATGATCTCCTTCCTGTGGTGAAAGGTCACCATGTCTTCCAGCGTGTCTGCATTCACCACCAGGAAGCTGCCGTCGTTTAGTCCCACCGCTAAGGCTTTTCCGTCTGGCGAGAAGGCACAGCATCGACCACCTACAAACACACACGGCAGCGAATCCGTCTGTGATACTGAATCGGAGATCTTTCAAACGTGGCAGATGATTAGCAGATGTACTTTTCTTAAGTTTCCGGACAGCCACCATTCGATGGTTGGCTGAAAGCTCCCAGATGCGCAGGGTTTTGTCGTCACTCACAGTTGCACAAATATGCAGCAATGGATGAGCAGCGAGACCCCAAACTTCCCCTTCCATGTGACCCTAAAACACGTCAAACACAACATATCTTCTAGCTTTTTACCCTGCATCTGTATTTGCAGCTGTGTATTTGGGAGTGACACACACCTGCACGAGTAAAGACATGGGGCCGCTCTTGTCGATCTCTAGGATCTCTCCATTTTTGGTGCCGACCAAAATGTGTCCGTGTCCCAGAGTGATCGCTCTGATGGACGGGTTGTCCTCTAAAAGCAGTCCTAAAAAATAAAAACAGAAGAACAATGTCTGAGCATATATCCAAACCTCCTAACAGATGGCACCAATCTGAAAAAAAAATGCAAAAAATTCTTTTTTTTGAAGAAATACATAAAAACTAGTACATTCATTTCATTAAACAAAATTAAACACTGTATTAACTTGACATAAACATTGTATTAGTTGTAATTAATATGCATTGTTTTATTAAAATTCATATTATTTTATAAAGGGATAAATTGTGCTTAGTTCAAGTTCAAGTTTATTTTTAAAGCACATTTAAAAAAGCTAAAAGCTGAATAAATAATGTCTAGTAACCATGACATCCCCTTACATTACAAAATATTAAATTATAAATATAATTGAAACAAAATATAGTACATTAATTTAATTTAAAAAAAAACATTAATTAAGAATAATATTAATTGTTTTCCAATATTTATATTTATATATTATTATTATTATTTTATATAGAAATAAATATTTTTAGAAAATATTTTTAGTAAATACTGTCTAATACCATGAGATCCCCTCAAAATTCGAAATATTACATAATGAATATTATTGAAACAAAATATACTGTAGTACATCCGTTTAAAAGAAAACACTACATTAATTAAAAATAATATGAATTGTTTTTCATATTATGAATTGTTTTTTTACAGTTTATTATTTTATATAGAAATAAATATTTTTAGAGGTAAATATTGTCTAGTAGCCTAACCATGAAATCCCCTTACAATACAAAAATATTATATAATACATATTATTGAAACAAAATATAGTACATTAATTTCATAAAAAAACTGCAATAATTAAAAATAATATTAATTGTTATTTTTTAATATTTATATTTACATATTATTATTATTATTTTATGTAGAAATAAATATTTTAGAAGTAAATACTGTCTAATACCATGATATTCCCCCCACAATACAAAAATATTATATAATAAATATTTTTGAAACAAAATATAGTTCATTAATTTCATAAAAAAAAAACCACTGCATTAATTAAAAATAATATTAATTGTTCTTTCTAATATCTATATTTACATATTATTATTATTATTTTATATAGAAATAAATATTTTTAGAGGTCAATATTGTCTAGTAACCATGAAATCCCCTCACAATACAAAATATTCTATACTAAACATTATTAAAACAAAATATAGTTAATTAATTTAATTAAACACTGCATTAATTAAAAATAATATTAATTGTTCTTTCTATTATTTATATTTACATATTATTATTATTTTATGTATAAATAAATATTTTTAGAAGTAAATATTGTCTAGTAACCATGAAATCCCCTCACAATACAAAATATTACATAATAAAAATTATTGAAACAAAATATAGTACATTAATTTCATTAAAAATAAATGTCTGTTTTGAGGATTTATAATCACCCTTCGATGAAGGCGAGAGCGCCGCCCTCTTGATAGCGTACGTCTTCAGACATCTCTCGAACATGTCGTCCCACAGCTCCACAACTCCATCTTTACCCCCCGTCACAAAACCCTTCAGGTCACAACATACCATTAACAGCTAAGAAATACATTTTTACCTACTGCTGAACTATATTTAATGCACAGTCTGAGCAAGATACCAAGTACTCTGTATATAACTGTGGCAAACTCAATCACCTTGTCCAGAGAGCACATGGCAAACACGGGTCCGTCGTGAGCTTTGATGCTCTTCACGAGCGTCGTGTCTTTCCAGATGTACACGTCACCCGTCAACGCCCCAGAAAACACCAGGTCCTCTGAGCGTCCGTAGCAAGCGGACATCATGGTCTCATGCTTGGCAAGATTTCCAAAAATGCCTCTTTTAAATGTTAAACCTCCTCCTGTGTTGAAATATAAACACTGAGCTAATGCATTTAATTCGATTTTTCAGAAGCATTAGGTATTCCGTTATCGGAGCATCTGCTCACATTTAAAAACTCTAGCTCACATTTAATCGGGAAAATATGGAGCGCTGATGGAAAAGTTGACAAAACGGTCATAACAGGTTATGACTAGGGCTGCACGATGTATCGTTTAAGCATCGATATCGCGATGTACGAATCCACGATAGTCACATCGCAAGATGTGCGATGTAGGCTGTCGTAGTTGATGCGTTATTCATTAACCGTACGGGCCAGCTGCTCCCCGGCCCTTGACGAATGTGATTCGCGGATTAATTGCACAGCTTAACCATCATAAAGTGAAGGTTTATCATTGACAGGACTGAAAAACACACGCAAGTTTATTAGGGCAGAGAAAGAGAGAGCGTGCGAGAGAGAATGGGCGCACGCGCGCAAGAGAGAGAGTGTGCGAGAGAGACAGAGAGAGATAGAAAGAGCGCGTGCGAGAGAGAGCGCGCGCGAGACAGAGAGAGAGAGAGCGCGCGCGAGACAGAGAGAGAGAGAGCGCGCGCGAGACAGAGAGAGAGATAGCGTGCGAGAGAGAGAGAGATAGCGTGCGAGAGAGAGAGAGCGCGCGAGAGAGAGAGAACGAGCGAGAGAGAGCGCGCGAGACAGAGAGAGAGAGAGCGCGCGAGACAGAGAGAGAGCGCGCGAGACAGAGAGACTTCCTCACATGACTGTGAGGAAAATCTGCCACATCATATTGAGCCGTCATAAGTAGGGCTGCACGATATTGGGAAAAAATGACATTGCGATATTTAATTTTTCTGCGATATATATTGCGATATGAAATCTAATCAAATTTTTTTCTTACAAACAAAAATGGGGTGAGCACACTTACATTATCATTTTAAATGATTTAAACATCGACACCATCGTGTCAATTGACAGAGAGAGAGAGAGAGCACGCGAGAGAGAGAGAGAGCGAGAGAGAGAGCGCGCGCGAGAGAGAGAGAGAGCGAGCCGTCTTCAAACAACATGAGCGCTGTCTTGCTCTCTCTCCCTCGCGCATATTAATCAATTGACATGATGGTGTCGATGTTTAAATCATTTAAAATGATAATGTAAGTGTGCTCACCCCATTTTTGTTTGTAAGAAAAAAATTTGATTAGATTTCATATCGCAATATATATCGCAGAAAAATAAAATATCGCAATGTCATTTTTTCCCAATATCGTGCAGCCCTACTTATGACGGCTCAATATGATGTGGCAGATTTTCCTCACAGTCATGTTCTCGTGAGAGAGAGACGGGAAGGAGCTTATGCTTCAAATATGTTAGTAAAAAAAAATCGTCTGTGCATGTAACAAACCTTATAGCATTCACATATGAATCTTATGTCTCTACCTGTGTGCAGCCAGAACTTGATGTGTTTCATTCCCACCGTGAGCAGTTTGTCCATGCGGAAGGGGTTTCCTTTCACCACAAAGATCTTATCTTTATGTCCTCTATAGTAAAAAGAGAGACCGATGTCATTTGAGAGCGATTCAGCTGGCTGCACATAAACTTTATCACTCAAAGTTTAGGTTTTACCTGGATTTTGCCAGTTTTTCGCCTTTTTTCCAGTCCCAGATGACTAAGGAATGGTCTTCATCGATTCCCACAGACACTAAACTCTTGCCATCCGCTGGATTTGAAACAACAGAATGTGACACAGCAATGTTTTAAAATATGTTTAAGTGATTGTACATTGAATAAAAATACAATTCTGTAACATTAATGGAGATGCATTTGGTTACATCGTTTAAAAACAAGTCAATTTTGTCCGAATATGCTTCGTCAGTTCTTAATCAGTGCTTCAATGCAATTATTAGTAAGAGTAAGCTCTAAAATAAGTTCATGGGGAAAAAAATAAACATTAATTTTCTAAATTATATTGAGATACTGTTATAGTTTTTATTTATATTTTAAATTATTTTATTTTTCTATTTTCTATTTTTATTTTAGTTACAATTTTAGTAATTTTATCAAAGATAAATGCACTTTTGGAAGTTGAATATAAGGCAAAACGTCATTTTGGAATTTCTGTGGTCCATGTTCTTAATCATAATTAAATTATATTTTATTTTTTATTATTGTAATAAATTTATTGCATTAAGATGATGACCTGTTGAATTCTTTTTGAGCGATGAATGTATTTCCTAACCTAAGGATTAGTTTTGACCAAGTTCAAAGGCTGTCATATGTGGATCAACTTACTATGTTGTGTATTTTAATCAGTTTCAATATGAAAAACAACTTTCATATTGATTCATTGGATTTACTGCATTAAAAAAAAATATTATGGATTTATTGCATTTAAAAAAAAAAAAAACAATTTATAATAAATCTTTGAAAATCAAAATCTGGATTTGAATTATTAATGCTTTTATAATCTAAAGATGCTACGTGAAAGTTTGAAACAGAAAATAGTGGTTTTCATTGCATTTTTGGAACCAAACTCAAAAGTTTCAAAAACTGTAAAACAAAAACAAACAAAAAAACAAAAAAAAACATAATAATAATAATAATAATAATAATATATATATATATATATATATATATATATATATATATATATATATATATATATATATATATATATATATATATATATATATATATATATAATAAAAGTAGGAATAAAATGAACATTAATGTAGGTGCGTTTGATGGCTTTGCTTGAATCCAGGGATTTTCGTATTCAATGCAATGCAATGGAAAAAAGAAAGATTTAGCTCTGATATATGGGAAGTAAGTGGAAAAATGACAATTTAACATTCATTTGAACCTGGTTTATATATAAAATGTCTATCAGTGTCTGACCTGTGAACTCCAGAGCACAAACCCCGCGCTGATGTTGACCCTTCAGCAGAGATAAACACTTGAGTTTTGGGATGTCCCACACATGGATGGACGGATCTCGACCCACCTGACACACACACAAACATATGCATACTCTGCATTTATTGTATTACCTTGCCTTACAGAGACGGCTCAAATCTGACTGTAAAGCATATCGGTTTAGAATCGGTTCAGTTTGAACTGTGATTTGTGGACAACTGTTATATTCTCTTGTAAATCTCTGACCTGTCCGGTGGCCACGTAATCTTTGAGCGGATGCACAGTGAGGCTCAGGATATCATCGTCGTGTCCGAGGTAGAAGCGCTGTGTGTGCTGCTGTCTGTTATACACCACCGCCACAGCGGCCACATGATACACCACCTCCCCGGCCTGAGTGTAGAACAGATTATTCCTGCAGTCGCAGCCTCTGTACCTGAGATACACAGAATACATTTTTAAAAAATCACAAATATTTATACCTCTCTGAAAGTTAGCACATTACACAAATAATGAAGTATGTTTAACTTGGTACATTTTTGTTAGCCAATCCAATTTGACATTTCAATTGAATCATGTTTTCCCCTTTCTCAAATCGAGCCGTCTGACCATGTGACATCACACGGTCGGAGGCCCCTCCCACGATTGTTTGATTGACAGCAGCGTTTCAGCACAGACTGGACTTGTGTCTTACCTCAGACCCGCCCTGAGTGACCGTCATCAGTCTGAGATGCAGACGAGCATGACTCCTAAGTGATTGAGCTGTTTTGTTGTTGGATGTAATAATGAACATAGCAGTAGTCGTTTACTCCTGACATCTGAGCGACTGAAATCGCAGAGGATTAACTTCCATTTGGAGAAATGAAAGAAATGCGCCCTTGATCTACTTTAAACGCATTTATGTTCGCATGAATACTTCATCACCCAGCCTCCAGCAGTGAGTATAATGTATTTAAATGAATCATTGAAAATCGCCTTTCCTAATAATGTGCGAATAAGCAAGTTTTGTGGCTAAAGTAAACAGTCTCTCAGAGAGAAGATCAGAAGAAAGGGGCGGAGTCAGCAGAGCTCATTAGCATTAAAGGAGAATCCCACAAATCTGACTGTTTTTAAAAGAACTGTTTTTGACAGGGTAAAAAAGGTGTTTTTGACACCAAAATTGAGAAATTTTAAACAAACTTTTACAGACTTTTCATTAAGACCCTAAAGAATCATATCAACTTGTGGAAAATGGGCATTATATGACCCCTTTAGAGTAGCAGTCTGTGGAAGCCATGGAATAAAAGATTAACAAACATATAAAAAAAAAACCAAATTATATATATATACACTAGTATTATTTATATAACATATTATTTCATTAATAATAATATTTAATAATTACAACAGCCATCATAAAAGATTAATTTAGACAAAAGTACAAAGGCAGCGCTCATTTATATAAAATATAACGTGATTTTGCTCTCAGCCAGAACTATTTGCTCTGATCAAATAATCGAACAATGAGACCAAAGTCTGCTCATGAGATTCACCCAAAACTAATTATATCTCATGTTTAAACAATATAGAGACATTAGTAGATCTTTTCAACGTTATCTTTATTAACAAACTGCATATTTATAGAACATTCTCGCCTTAAAACTCTTAAAACTACACTTTGTGACACAACAACTCTATGATTTGTTAAACACACAAGCGTTTGGAATCTCTAGAATATCACACTCCTCTCAGCCAATCAGATTCGAGAACCAGAAAGAACTGATAAACTATGTATTCAGGGTCAGACATTCAAACGCATAATTTACCCGTGGACAAACTGCAGGCGCAGACCCTCGTCTGGTGCTTTCTGCCTCTTCAGAGATCCAGCCAGTTTCTTCTTGAGCTGAGGAAGATCTTCCTTATACACCTGAGGGGTGTTTGGGAGAAGAGTTACAGGGCAAAATCCACTCGCAACACATTCAGTGTAAGAGAAAAAGCATGAAGGGCAACAGCATCTATGCAGCCAGCTGTGAAAATAATGAGAGGAACGGGATGAAAGCAGCCGAGCTTTCACGTGTTACATAAAACCATCTCAGTTTGGGAACTCGGGTCTCTTGCCTGACGCTCGTAGTTGATCTGAGCTTCCTGTTCGATGTCTGAGTCCAGTTCGGGAACGTCGGAGAGGTCCGAGTCAGATTCGCCACTGTTAGAGTCAGCGTAGCTATCTGTGAACGGGAGATATCTATCAGACTTACTGCTTTCACTAAATGATCTGATTCATTTTAGTGCAAACTTTCAAAATATCTTTCAGATGTAAAAATAATACGTAAAATTAAAACCTCTATTCTCATTTCTATTCAGTGAGGGAGTTCCAAAACATTTATTTATTTTTTTTTGTCAGGCAAACTCTTTCGGATAGAAAATATTCACTTACAGTACCTTTGAGATTAAGTTCAATGACACATTTGCATTTTCACGGTTTTCTGATGTTGTCACAACAAATAAAATATTTAATCATTTTTATGAATTGTTTAATTTTGATTGTATATATAGGGCTGCATGTAAATAGGACATTTATTATTATTTTAGATTAATATAAATTATTGCATATTAATATGAATATTTACATTAATTAATTATATATTAATTGTATATGTTTATTATTTTGTTTTAACTCTAATGATGAAATGCCTATATAAACATATTGTTTTATAGTACAATTGTCCTGTTTATTATATTTTTTATAATATATTTGTAATTACATATATTTATGATGTATTATATGATTTTATACTTATAGAATTTATCCATTAATTATAAATAATCCCTTAAAACATTTACATTGAATATTATATTATGCATATGTATAAACTAAATCAATTATATATCATATTTAAAAAATTCTATAGAAGGTATATATATATATAACATTTTTACAAAATGAATCCATTATCAATAAATTCTAGATATTAAATTGATAACATATATTATGTAATTAATTTTAATTTAAGTAACAAAATTACAATTTTGTCTTAAATTCCTACTTTTTAAATGTTAAGATCTTTTATTCATGATCTGTGTAAATTTTATCTGTGTCTTTTAAAATTAGATGAACCATAAAGTGTCATAATTTTTCATGACTTTTCCATTAATTATTAATGAATTTTCAAAAAATCCCACCCCATCCCCCATCAGTAACACTTTGGAGAGGATACATTTTTCAGATCTGAAAAATCACAAAATATGAATTACCTAACATTTCCATATGTATCACGATTGTGAAAACCCATTTATTTCAGTCATGCAATAATACGGACTGTTTCCAAACAGGTTTCCATAGCCCACAATAAACTGGAATAAGTATTTTATCATCATTTATGCATTAGGCAGACTCTTTTATCCAATATTGTTTACAGTGCATTAAGGCTATACATTTTTTTTGTTTGTTTTGTCATTTTGCTTGTCCTCTGGGAATTGAACCCACAACCTTTTGCACTGCTCTACCACTGAGCAACAGGAGTATTTTATCATCCAGTAAATGAACACATAAGTACATCCTCCCTCAATGTACTTATTTAACTGAAATGATTTGATAACGGGAAATCCTGAATCGGTGGATTGAATCACCTTGCAGCAGTGGCTCCAGAATTCCATTCATGACTCCCTCCGGCAGAAACCTCCACTGGAAGACGGAGTGATCGGCTCCACCTGTGCTCAGAACCCACTGCAGGTCATGTGACCAGCGCACATTGGTCACATGGGCAGAGTGGCCGATGTATTTCTTGAATTTGGCAGCTGAAAGAATCACATTTGTTAGCGCACACTGGTTTGTTCAGCACGGATCACACAGAAACAGATCACACAAAACCAAGCGGACCTTTTTTAAGGCACGGGAATCGGAAGAGTTTGACGAGGCCGAAGTCGTCACCCGTCACCATCACTGCATTGCTGTAGTTTGCGTCCACAGAATTAATGTCGTTCACGTTGGAATATTTAGGCCAGATTCCGTTGACCTCCGGTCCGAGAACACAGGTCCACCTCATCCAGTGGATTCCTTTGGCTTCCTCCTTCGGCAGGAATTTACCGGCTACAGACACAGAACAACAGTTAGGAAAAGTATGAGCATGACATGATCAATAAAATAAGGCTCATCTTGTCATGTCATTTATTTGACAAAGATTTTCTAAAAGGAGAGATCTTTGGTTTGTAATTTATTCAATTGAATATCTTTAAATAAATCATTAATTGCAGGAATTAACAGACCTTGAAATGGACAAATCTCACTAATTAGACTAAAACATCAACACAAAATTTAATTTGACCTGATGTCATCTCTAACTTAAGTTGAAACTAAAAATTTCCTCCACAGAAATGCCCACAAAAAGTGATTTTAAGCCCTAGAAAAAAAAAAACATTTGAAATTTAAATGAATGTTTTTCAGGGAATAAAAAAAGCCCATAATTATTTGCATAAATACTTAATGCATTCATTATACACACACGCTAATATTTATGTTTCATATATATATGTATTTTAATAAGCATTTAAGTATTTGCATAAATATACACTCATTTACATTAATTCATTCATTTATATATTTCAAACTTAAACTTTAAAAAAAAAAACTTTTGAAATTTAATTGAAATATTATTGATTTTCCAAGAAGAAACTTAACCTCGTAATTACCTCTAACTACTATAAGCGACAGAAAATGAAAAGCAGTTTTAAATAGGAAAAATATAAAAACTCTTTGCACATTTTTGAGCGAGATGCTAACGGTCTAATCAGATTCAATGATCTATGCTAAGCTAAGCTAAAAGTGTTACTGCCAGACCCGGAGATCAGCTGAATGGATTCAAAAACTGTAAAACTCAACGGTTTAACTCTAGGGGAGTTGGAAAGTGAGCATATTTAAAAAAAATAGTGGAGTGTTCCTTTAAATGAGTTGTAAAATGTTTTTAATTTTAATGCATTCGTGAAAAAAAGCATAAATATTGATTGTTTCCAAACAGGTTTTCCTGTCCCATAATTAACAGGAATTTTGGCATTTTATCATCCAACTTTATTAAAAATTGCTGAATTTTTTGAAAGAAAATAGAGCTTGAAATTTAAAAAGAATCAGAAAATATAAATTTTATTTTATTATTTTTCTTACTTGGCATCCTGTAGAAGTATCGTTCTCCAGCTCCATCATTGGTCTGCAGGAAGCGGCTGTCCACGGACCAGTCCAGGTGTGTTATGAAGCAGGTGGACTTGTTGCACTCTCCCACTTTTTTATAGCGTTGGGCCACAGCGTAGATGTCCACAAATCCATCGTTGGAGCCCACTGCCAAATAAGATCCATCGGGTGAGAACTTGAGTTCGTGAATGACCTCCTTCCTATCCTTGATGTGAACCACCTCCGTCATGTCCCTTAGAAAACAAGACAAACACTCAGTTTGTGAACAATGAAGCTGAAATGATGAAGTGTAGGGGATCCGAACTGAATTACCTGACACGCAGGACAGTGAAGGAGCCGTCCTTCATGCCGAGAGCCAGCTGGGAACCGTCGTTGTTGAAGGAAACACTGCGTACGGCTTCTTCCATGTTACAGCGAGCGATCAGCGTGTGTTCGGACAAACTCCACAGTCTAAACATGCATGTTTGATGAAACATAAAATGTGTCCATTCATGCTAGGGCCGGGTAAATTGGGCTAAAAATATTACAACAACATTTTTCCCATATTATATGACATTGATATTTATCATTTATATTCATTACCATTATTGGTGAAGTAAATGATTTCCAAATATAAGACCTAGAGAAAAAAAAATGTAAACTTAACTTGTTCACAATTCTCCACAGAGTAGTTAACTTTAAATGTAGGGCCCCATAAATCCATAAATTTTTTTCCCAAAATGCACCCCCCCCCCATTTTATAGATTTATTTACATTCTATGTTTTTTTTATTTTATTTAATGCAGATTTATGATTAAAAATAGTGTCTAATGAAATGCATTAATAAAACTTTAACAATTAAATCATTATTTTCAAATGTAAAAATGAAAATATAACAAACTTTTAAAAAAAATTGTAAGAAAAGATGCTGTATAAATTCAACATGGATGAAAAACTATATTGGTTGTTCCTTGGAAAATGTAATTATTATTATTATTATTACTTTGAGAAATACATTTTAGTACACAGTAGTAATTTATTTCTGTAATAATTTATCCAAGTTAAACCAAACTTTTATTTTGATTGTTTCTTTCTGCAGATATTTCATTTTTAGTTTTAGTTTCAGTCTGTATTTAGTTTCAGTCGATTGGCAGTAATTCTTAAATGAAACTGTAATCAAATTAAAATATAACAATTAATTAATTTACAAAAACATTTTTATTTATTAAATTTTTTAGTAAAATAAATTGATGCACACCAGAACTGTATAAATGAAAACATGAATGTAAAATATCTTGGTTGAATGATATTCTTAAAAAAAAAAAAAAACTTTTAAGAGTTACAATTTAACACAGAATAGTACTATAATTCTGCTATAAGGTATTTAAATAAAACCAAACTTTTATTTTGGCAGTCAGTGGTGAAGAATATTTCAGTGAGTATCTGACAGTAGTTTATCTCAAAACAATAAATCAAATCAAATAAATATAAGAAAGCATTGCATTTAAGATGCCGCACAATAGAAATGTATCAATTAAAACATGGTTGAAAAAATATTTTGGTTGTATAATATTATATATTTAATATTACATTTTAATATATAATAGTTTTATATTTCTGTCCTAAGTTCAACCAAAGTTCTCTGAGTTTCAGTCAGAATTATTATCGTGTAAAGCTGGTGAAGTATACTGAAGTAAAATATATTAATGTCTCATAAATTGAGACGCCGATGCTGAAAACACTGTGAGCATCGTGTGTTTGAGTTTGAAATGTCTAGAGCTCATCATCATTATCGACAATCGTTTATTTTTTTAAAAACCAAAACAACATTTCATTTCCGCCTGTCTTGCTCCATTTATAATCTCTGCTGTGTGAACTGTGGCATGAACTGAAATCCAATAGAAGGTGTGGACTAACCGTACGGATCGATCGTCGCTGCCGGTGACGGCCAGCGGTTGTTTGGGATGAAGGTCGAGGGCCCAGAGCTCCCCCTCTGAATGACCCTGCATTATCAGCAGCGGTTTATCTCGGTCTCTCACCATCACCTCAAAGATCTCACTATCTTGAGTTCCTGCCAGGATCCTGTCAGCCCTCCAACACACGCTGCGAATGGACAGACCTGGAGAGAAAGAGTGATTCAGATCGACTAGAAAGTATAGGATCCAAGCAGCCCAGACTAACATATCTGGTTATGTTTGGGATTTGTGCTATAGTATGTTCCCTGGTCATGGTAGGTCCATATTTCATTTTCAGGAACTTCTATCATCTACTATAACTAAGGTCCGAGCGATGCTGGTGTCCAGGCATCTTAACTAGTTTAAAGGAATAACAAATGTGTCCCTTTGTATATTAAAAGTTGTTGGTGACAATAACTTGACTTTATTTAATCTGGATCTGCTGGGGTTTTTTCATTTTTTTATTATGTAAAATTTGATTAATAATTTTAAATGATCATTTGTTTTGTAATTTTTAATGTGTTTTAACTGATACATTTTCTGCATCAAATTATTATTAAATTACTAAACAGTGCTGCTATCATCTTCTAAAATGAAAAATAAAACAAAAATAATATTAATTGAATTAAGCTGGAAATAAATCAAATGTAAACACGAAATAAACATAAATAAAATAATCTATTAAAATGTATATTGAAATTAAGCTGAAATTAAATCAAGAATATAAACATGAAATTCAATATATGAATCAAAAAATATATTAGATATATAAAAAATATAAAATATTAGATTAAAAACTATAATTATTATAATAAATTAGAACTGAAATACTATAATTTCAAGCACTACAAACTGAAACAGGTGTAAAATAAAGATAAATATAAAAATATATATTAATGTAGGATGACTGATTTATATTAATGTTTATATTATATACATTAAACAGTCAAAAACACATAAACAATAACTAAAACCAATAAAAATAAAAATAATAATAAACACAATGGTTTATAAATAATTCTGTTACTAATCAATATATCATTGGACATAAAGAAAATTTCACAATGCTGAATGCTGAAAAGTTAATTTACCTAGAAAAACAGCATCATGCCTAAAAGACGACCTTAGAGAGAAAAAATTGTACTGAACAATTAAAATTAACAGAAAAAATTGCTTTGTAAACTTGAAAAACTGTCACTCGTGTGATATAAGCGCAGGCCGTGTTGTGTCTTCTCTGTTTTATTGATCCTGTATTGTGTTTAAAATCAATGCAATGGATCAAGACCAATGCAATTTACTTTTGAAACATGGTCAGTAATGGTTTTGGGATTGATGGGGACATAACAGCAGACATTTAATTGTTTGATCAAAATTATCACTAGGGACAATTTAGAAGTGGCTCGATATTGGTAAGGACATGTCATAGCGTCTCTACTAAACTCTGCACCCTTGTAACAGAATGAGTGCAAACCAATGTAATTCACAATTGGTCAGAATCCTGAATAATAAATAGTTACTTAACTCTGCACCTTTGTTACAGAATGAGTGCAAACCAATGTAATTCACAATTGGTCAGAATCCTGAATAATAAATAGTTACTTAACTCTGCACCTTTGTTACAGAATGAGTGCAAACCAATGTAATTCACAATTGGTCAGAATCCTGAATAATAAATAGTTACTTGACGTGTAAATGTGAACGGTCACGTGTTAATGAAATAGAAGCGTTGTGTTGTAAATGTTTGAGTATGTCACAAAGTATATTAAACTCTATTTCAAAAGGGCGAGAAAGATCCTGTTAGATTTAAAGCCAGCTGTAATGTTTTACCTTTATAACCTTGCTCTGCCTCCCTGAGGTCAATCTTAGTAATGGGTTTGAAATCCACGTCCCAAAGCCTTACACATCCATCCCGTCCACCGGTGGCGAAGCCTTCCTCATATGAATGCATGCTGAAGATCCCTGCCTGCGTGCACAAAGAGAGTTTACAAATGCATGTGCAACAGGTAACATTTGCCACCACGTGATATATGCACTAATGTTATAAATGCATGAAACAAATGGCCAATGCATTGAATATCTGAATACAAGTGGGTTGCATTGCAACTTCAGATGTCATTTAATGGAGATGCTATACACACAGCTTAGGTGTATAAGTGATGGTGTAGGAAGTGTGATGAGCTTCACTCACTCCGTGTGCCGCCTGTATCGTGCGTGTCAGGTTGAGTCCCTTCCACACGTAAATATCTCCGTTAAGAGCTCCCGAATATGTCACTTCATCTTTCGCCGTAGCCAAGCACAGGATGGTTTGCAGGTCCCCCGTCTTTCCGAAAATCCCTCGTTTTGGCGTCAATGCATTGCCACATAATGCCCAAAACTGTAAGACAAATGAGAAAGCCTGAAGATCAACTCCTTTGCTCATGCAAATCTTTTGCATTAGCAAACTTAAAATATTGTGCATGCATAAGCTTTCTTTTTAGAGCTTGAAATCTATGCATTTACATTTGAACTAAGTGGACAGTCATACAGGTTGACTAAATCAGACAGAATTAGGTTTTTGGATGATATTTTTCTATGAAAATGCATTAAAATGCAGAAAAAACAACAAGTGAAAGGAGGAATAATTTGTTGCATGTTTTATGTGTTTCTGAGTGTGGGTTTAAATGAACCTTGTCTCAGGGGTTTGACTCACTTTAATGTGCTTGACTCCGCAGCTCACCAGCCTGTGCGGCAGAAACGGGTCCCAGGAAATATCAAAGATCTGCAACGCAGCACAAACAGGTGGATAACCATGTCAACACCTCCTCAACATCCAGCACTAAAACCAATTACACTGAATTAATCACAACTCTCTAAAATTATACACAATGCACAATATAATGGAAATTATAATGCAAAAAATCCAATACTTGTTTCTTATTAATTTTGAGGTACTGATTCCAAAAATAACGTTTGTTTTTCTCAAACATGCATGCTTTCGGCAACCATTTGCAAGCTGAAGAAATCACGTATTATCCCTCAATCAGCAGAAAAACAACACAAAGACACGATTCCTGAATGATTCTGAAGACATTATTTTGTTCATAATCCGATTTTCACTTTTTTCACTGCTTTGCAGACTGCAAGTTAAATGATCAATTTTAAAACCAAAACTTTTGATATTTTACAGCTTTTGTAATTTTGTGTACAAATTATATATTTATGCAATAAAAGTGATACATACATACATCATTTGAAAAAAGAGTGGGAACAATGCATGATCGAAACTATTTCTTGCTGATTTCAAACTCAGCATCATCAAACTAGGATCAAATCAGCAGTGTAATGAGTATAATTAAGAAACGAATGCAGTTTTTTTTATTAATATTTAAAATAAGAATTATCATTTTAAATGAAATATTTGTATTTGTATATTTTCCGCTTTAAACTGAATTTTAGTAAAAGTTTGCAGTGTGTTGTGTCATTTTTTATATTTCAACATGGCTTTTATATCTGTTTATATTACTACTATTACTAAGTGTAATATAAGCCTTTTTTGTTTTTTGCAAATCAGCTGAATTTCTTTCAAGATCCAGACCGGTGTTATTATAGTCATGCTTACTAATCATTATTTGCATCCATTATCTGCAAATAAACATTTCATACAGCACATTTCCTGTTGCTTAAACAGTAGATCATGTCACTAGTAATGAGTCTGAATTCTTTTTATAGGCCTAACGTTTCTTTAAATTTATAAAGTATATACTATGAACACATATTAAAAGTCACTTTGGAAAAAGCTTGTTATACAAGAATATAAATTGGAAAAGATATAAATTGCTTTATATTTCATCGGTAGTGAAGTTGTTGAGTTGGGACAGAAGAGAGACACATTGGGAGACAGGAGGAGCAGCAGGGTTTTAATGACACCGTAGGGAGTCTTCTGGTGCCTGTGGTTCTTCACTAAGCAGCTCTGTCATCTCTGCTGTGACTCCCTCGACACAGAGTGTGTGTGTGTGTGTGTAACACAGCTTATGCATTGAAATGCTACTCTGTACTGTAGCATTGCACAATATCTTATTCATAACGCTCTTAACTGTTATTCATTCACATCATTGAGTTGTAGCATCTGTTGCAATGGAAACAGTCCTACCATGTGAGGACCGGATGAGCTTGTTCTGTGTTTTCCAAATCTTTCTGGCATTATGAATTAAATGCTGGACTCTGCAGTTCTGATGTAATTAACTGTCGGTAATGAGGAACAGTGCGTTCTGATCTTACCCTATCAGAATGTCCCGTGGCGGTGGCTAAGACACGCCCCTTTTTCCAGTCCCACACACACACCGTGTTTTTAGCATCAAGTCCCACAGACGATAAACGCTGAATCACAAGACAGGAGAAAATAAGTGGTTAGATGGAAGTATTTACAAACACAAATGAAGAAAATTCAGTTTTAATAAAACTATTACTCAGGGTAAAATTAAAAACTAAAATTTAAACCTTTAAAAAACTATATAATTACAAGTTACAAATAAATAAATTACAAATAAACATGAATTGAAATAAAATAAAATAATTGTTTTTATTTTATTTCAGCTAGTTGCCAAGGCAACATTTCTTATTTTAATTTAGTTCGGGAATAATCGACAATGATTTAATTATATTATATTATATTATATTATATTATATTATATTATATTATATTATATTATATTATATACATTTATATATATAAAAAACTAAAACATTAATGTTAATTAATGTTAAAACATTAATAAAACATACTAGAATCTCAATGATACAAACTTACTAAATATTAGGGGTGTAACAATATATTGTGTCAAAATATAATCGCAATACAAAAATGCAACAATATGTATCATGGATAGTTCAACCAAAAATGAACGTTTAGGTGTTTTTTTTTACATAAAAAACAATGGTCAAGGCATCAAAAATAGTAAACCCAGAAGCGTACCAATTGAGCTTCCATGTTACTTAAAGGTGCCATATGCAAAAATTGAGGTAAAAATATCCATAACATGACCTACACGCATCAAAAGAATGAGAAGTAATAAGGGCGATGATGTCATAAAAAAAATGTCAAGTTATAGTGCTGCAGAGATATCAACCTTAATTAGCATTAGCATTACTAGCCCCGGCCCGACAGGTGTCGTAATACCAGTTTCGGCCATGGGAGGCGGTATGCGGGCAACATATCCAACAGCCAACCTGCAATACACGAATAACTCGCACGGCTTGTGGGCGTGTACTTGAACCTGATGTCAATTATGTGGAAAGTACAGCCCACTAGTTCATTTCAGTTCAGGGAAGAGAGCGTCACCCGCTACAGGGAAACAACCGCGCTCGGAAACAAAAATCAAATCCGATAAGAAAAGGAGCTGAACCAGAGTAAACATCGGCACTGCTTTCAATCGCTGGAGAAAACCGATGGACCTGAAAGAAATGAGGTTCCACTCCGAACTTGCAACATTTCTTTTGGATTGGTAAGTAAGATGCTGTTAGTATTTCGCTAGAAGTTTGTTTTATATGTTTGTGTATTTGTTTTCGGGAAGTTATAACATGGAAATTGTATCGAAGGCTGTTCGATAAACGTGCTAATGTTAGTGATGGCTAACCGTAGCTGCGTTTGATAATTAGCTAGCTATAACTTACCCATTGTTTTATTTCATAAGTAACCTGCTCTGTCTAGTCTGTTGGTCTCCGTGTCCTCTTTGCTTTGTGGTTTTTCTGTGCGTGAGAAAATTGATGTGTGGCGTGAAAGCGTGTGAAAAGAGTCAATTGCGTGTGTCTCACAGTGAATGCTTGAGAGTTGGCAGCTCTGGTTACGTTGGTTGGCGCTAGCTTTGATCAGCTGTCTGATGTTTACCAATGATGTTGACAGAATGCTGTCTGTCAAATTAATTTAATTCAAATAATGTGTATATACAACTCAAAATGTAATATGAACAAAACGAATAGGAACATATTGACTGGTAAAGGTGAAGGGGAGTAGCTTGAAGATGTCATGTTTCAATATCACTTGACATCACCCAACGTTCCTCTGGAGGCAAAATGAAGGTAGGGGCGGAGCATAGAGACTATGCCGTTTCTCGTTTGTTACTCTAGAGTAGACCAATTCACTTTATTGAGGCATACTGCCCCCATCTGGTATGGAATGTGGAGTATGACTTGATTTTTTTTGCCAGACATGACAGATGGCACCTTTAATTATGATTAATAAATTAAAAATAAACTTAGCAATAAAAAAAGAGAGCCGTGCAGGAAGTCATTATACTGACTGAGGAATCATAGGACTCACCTGGCCGTCAACGTTGAAGGCTAGACAGGCCACACCGTGAGTGTGAACGTCTCTCAGGATGGACACGGTGGTCAGTGCATACGAGTCCCACACACAGATATACGGGTCCTTCCCAACCTGACCTGTGGCCACCTGGATCTTATCAGGATGCAGTGCTAGACTGAGGACAGAAGAGACACACACTGTAAGTTACAAATAAAGACAGAGTAGAGTAGAGTAGAGTAGAGTAGAGTAGAGTAGAGTAGAGTAGAGAAGAGAAGAGAAGAGTAGAGAAGAGTAGAGTAGAGTAGAGTAGAGTAGAGTAGAGTAGAGTAGAGAAGAGAAGAAAAGAATAAAGAACAGATAAGTAGAGTTGAGTAGAGCAGAGAAGAGTAAAGAAGATATAAGTAGAGATAAGTAGAGTTGAGAAGAGAAGAGCAGAGTAGAGAAGAGTAGAATAGAGAAGAGATAAGTAGAGTAGAGCAGAGTAAAGTAGAATAGAAAAGAGTAGAGAAGAGCAGAGAAGATTAGAGAAGAGCAGAGTAGAGTAGAGAAGAGATAAGTAGAGTAGAAAACAGATAAGTAGAGTAGAGCAGAGAAGAGAAGAGTAGAGAAAAGAGTAGAGTAGAGAAGAGTAGAGAAGAGAAGAGTAGAATAGAGAACAGATAAATACAGTAGAGTAGAGAAGAGTAGAATAGAGAAGAGATAAATAGAGTAAAAAAGAGTAGAGTAGAGAAGAGATAGGTAGAGTAGAGAAGAGATAGGTAGAGTAGAGTAGTGTAGAGTAGAGCAGAGAAGAGTAGAATAGAATAGAGAAGAGATGAGTAGAGAAGAGTAGTGTAGAGAAGAGAAGAGATAAGTAGAGTAGAGTAGAGAAGAAGAGAAGAGTAGAGAAGAGCAGAGAAAATAGAGTAGAGAAGAGCAGAGAAAAGAGTAGAGAAGAGCAGAGAAAAGAGTAGAGAAGAGCAGAGTAGAGAAAAGAGTAGAGAAGAGCAGAGCAGAATAGAGCAGAGTAGAGAAGAGCAGAGAAGAGAAGAGCAGAATAGAGCAGAGTAGAGAAGAGCAGAGCAGAATAGAGCAGAGTAGAGAAGAGCAGAGTAGAGCAGAGCAGAATAGAGCAGAGTAGAGAAGAGCAGAATAGAGCAGAGTAGAGAAGAGCAGAGTAGAGCAGAGCAGAATAGAGCAGAGTAGAGAAGAGCAGAATAGAGCAGAGTAGAGAAGAGCAGAGTAGAGCAGAGCAGAATAGAGCAGAGTAGAGAAGAGCAGAATAGAGCAGAGTAGAGAAGAGCAGAGTAGAGCAGAGCAGAATAGAGCAGAGTATAGAAGAGCAGAGTAGAGAAAAGAGTAGAGTAGGGTAGAGAAGAGAAGAGAAGAATAGAGCAGAGTAGAGAAGAGCAGAGCAGAATAGAGCAGAGTAGAGAAGAGCAGAGTAGAGCAGAGCAGAATAGAGCAGAGTAGAGAAAAAGTA
The DNA here is from genome assembly GCF_003368295.1 of Carassius auratus. Lineage (NCBI taxonomy): Eukaryota > Metazoa > Chordata > Actinopteri > Cypriniformes > Cyprinidae > Carassius > Carassius auratus. Next base: position 9,206 of record NW_020526028.1, on the reverse strand, counting down.
GAGTAGGGTAGAGAAGAGAAGAGCAGAATAGAGCAGAGTAGAGAAGAGCAGAGCAGAATAGAGCAGAGTAGAGAAGAGCAGAGCAGAGCAGAGCAGAATAGAGCAGAGTAGAGAAGAGCAGAGTAGAGCAGAGCAGAGTAGAGGAGGAGAGTAGAGAAAAGAGAAGAGCAGAGAAGAGTAGAATAGAATAGAGAAGAGATAAGTAGAGTAGAATAGAGAAGAGAAGAGATAAGTAGAGTAGAGAAGAGTAGTGTTGAGAAGAGTAGAGAACAGTAGAGAAGAGCAGAGCAGAGAAGAGTAGAGTAGAGTAGAGTAGAGTAGAGTAGAGTAGAGAATAGAAGAGCAGAGTAGAGTAGAGTAGAGTAGAGTAGAGTAGAGAAGAGTAGAGAAGAGTAGAGTAGATAAAAGAGGAGAGTAGAGAAGAGTAGAGTAGATAAAAGAGAAGAGTAGAGAAGAGTAGAGTAGAGAAGAGTAGAATAGAGAAGAGATAAGAAGAGTAGAGTAGAATAGAGAAGAGATAAATAGAGTAGAGTATAGTTGAGTAACAAAGAGTAAAGTAGAACAGAGAAGAGACAAGTAGTGTAGAGAAGTCAATTTAATCTCATTTAGTTAATTTAGTTGCCAAGGCAACATTTCTAGCTTTCTTTCTTTGTTTTATTTTGTTTTTCAGTTTCAGTAAATTAAATATTTTCAGTTACCAAAAACGACTTCTAAATTTGTATTTATGTATAAGGAATTTAGTTCCTCATCTTAAACTAATTTTATTTTGTTGCCAAGGAAACATTTCTAACACTTCTAACTTTTTAAAAATAAAAATGAAGTTATTTTTATTTCATTTTAGTCATTATAGAACCTGAACTTAAAATAATTTCTGTCTTTTTTATATTAAATTTATATATAGATTCTATTTTTACAAAAGTTATTTTTATTGTGTTTTTTTATTTCAGTTTTATAATAAATTGTATTATAAAAATACAAACAATTTTTTTTTTCGATTTTAGTTTTAGTAATTCTAAGGCAACATTTAGAATTTTTGTTTTATATTTTGATTGTTTTATTTATTTATTATTATTTATTTTCTGTGTGTTAGTTTTTCCATCTAATTTTTTTTTTATTTTATATTATTACCTAAATAGACTTAGTCAGTTACCAAAGTCAGTGAACAATGAAATTCCTGCTAAAAACACAGCTTTACCATGTTTATTGCTTTACTAAATCTAATGCATGATAATGGTGTCATTACAGCAGATGGGGAATGCAGTGACACAGTGAATTACTGTAAGAGAGTGAGTGACATTCACTTCAGTCCATTAGAGCGCTGATATTAGCATCTTCATCGCCTGCCATCAAAGAGCAGCGGGCAGGAGTTTCCTCTCAAACACACATCAAAGGCAGATTTACCAAGGCAAAACCCCTTCAGTGTGTGTGTGTGTGTTCAGAGATCTTCCAGAATGATCAAAGTCTCTCCATGTCCACTAGCATGAAACACAAGCCAGCAGCTGAACCATGTGCCAATGCTGTTATGAGCTACAGATACATTATGTGTGTGTGTGTGTATGTGTGTGTTCGCAGCACATATGTGCAAGTAACAACCCACAGGATAGAAAAATCACTAATGTGACCGCTTTAATATCTTAATTGTTTCTTCTAGACAGTAATGAGATTAAATGAAGATCAAATTTACATCATTGCATAAAGTCAAAATGAAATGAAAACTGACCCATTTTCTTTATACACATTAATTCCACCAAAACCACCTTTTTACCATTTAATAAATTCGCAATGTCCTGTTTATATATACACACACACAATTACTATACTTTTATCTTTATATCAGTAAATAGTTTTAATTTTAGTTAACAAGAAACCCATTCTCAAACAGTGCTCAGATTTGCTCAAGATACCAAAGTCAGATATCTCAATATAAACTCAATAATTTCTCATCAAATTTTCTGCATGTATCTCATCTCACACTATTTGACACACATAATAACCGCAAAACATCTAGTAAACACCTAGCATACTCAGATCACCTTAGCAACAGTATTGAACCACCCTGGCAACCGAAAAGAAATAGTTAGCATCAAGGTCACAAGCTTTGCACAAGCAATCACTCAAAAGATAAAATTGCTAGCTAAATGGATCTCTCTCCTTAACAAGACACGTGAGTTTAATTATTAGTGTACAAATCACTATGAGCACTAGTATTAGTGAAAGTTGACTTGACTTTCTGTTTATAGATGCACATTACAGAGAGACCTGCTAAACGAGGCGATGGGACTCTTTGAGACAATTAACACTAATTACCAAATCCATCATCTGCAGGCTCAGCCTAAAACAAGACACCACGGCATCCCATAATTCAGCTCATATCCTGTGACTCTTGCTTCGGAGAATGTAACCTGTGTTCAAACTCTAACCAAGCAGTTAAACTTCATTATAAACAGACATGATAGTTGTATCAGAGCAATCAGTCTGTTGAGGATCTGGGGAAGATGATAATTGCTGTGAATGGAATCGGATGACAAGAATAGCATCCCACCCTCGGGCACAAACAGAGCCGGCCACATTTGAGAAAATGTAAACGGGACTACGTATTGTTAAATCTGCTTGGCTTTCTGTCACAACACAGTCCACATAACAAATGTTCATGCATAAACGACTAAAACGCTAGATGCAAAGTATACACCATAATTTTGAATTATTTTTCAGTCTATGATCAATACAAAATACATCTTTCACGCTCACTCAGATAAAATATTATTAAATTTAGTATGCATTTGAATTAGATATAAAATACACATGCATTTTGGACTATAAACAAACTAATAAACTTAATGTTATGCAAATAAATAAATAAACAAAACTAAATAAATGAAAAAAGGGAATAGTATACTATTATTTATATGCATATGCATGCATTTACAATAGAGGAACTTATAAACTTAATGTTATGTAAATAAATAAAATAAAACTAAATAAATAAAAAAGGGCATAGTATATTATTATTATTATATGCATATGCATGCATTTACTAAAGAGAAACGTATAAACTATAAAATAATTAATAAATTAACTTAAACTAAATAAACGTAGCATATTTTGATATTTAATTGCATGCATCTATGTGCATCTAATTCAAACAAATAAACTGTATGTGATAATAAACATAAAAACATGGCATAGTTGATTATACACATCTATTTGATTATTTAAATTATAAAATGATTTTCGAAATGCATCTATTCAAATTGCTTAGAATCAGCATGAATCTGTTCATTGTGAAAACAATTACAGTTATTAAATTAAAATATGGATAACTTTGCAAAAAGCATTATATATTTAGTTAAAATGTAAGAGATTGAAAAAAAATTGATTTATTGATAAATATAAAAACAAAGTAAAAAAAAATTGGTGTAGAAACAATTTTCACTCAGAAATTACTTGTGAGTTTCACAATTAATTACAAAGAAATAGCAAGTAACGCACTGAATAATACATGAAATTCTGAAGTATAAAAAAAAACAGTATTTCCTTGTAAAACACAATTATATTTGTTTTTTTAATTTGAAATATTTATTTTCCAGTGCATTACAGAAATCTGACTTATTTCATTTATGCATGACTAACAAATATGCATCACATTAAATGTATTAGTTTAAGTGAAATATGTTTTGTGCGAAACACAAGTGTGCTCTTTTATAGGAGTTCAACTGGAGGCAAGAGAGAGGAAAAAAACGCGGTCACTTCCTCACTGTATCCTCCCTTCAGGACAAAAACCATATAGCTCCACAGAACATGAAAAGGCTTTTTACACAAGGGCTGCCCTCTATTACTGTCATCCTGCTGCCGTCTCTGCATATCAACCCCATTTCATTCCTGAATCAGTATGAGATTGTAAAGCATTGGCGCATTGATCCGTCCGGGAGACGACGGTCTGATAAATGTGTGGATTGAAAGGGTTGCCAACGTTCAGATAGCATCAGGTGTCTCAGACACAAACCGCTTTATCACAGAGGAACAGCTACTGTCAACACAACACGGGAAACAAACACTCTATCGTATGATGGTATAATGATATATAATATACCATCAATGATTATTCAAATACCATGGTATTAATCTGGTACTCTACTTTAAACAATACCATGGAAATTCTATAATAAGAATACAAATACCAGTAATCACTGTGGTACTTGTCCAGGAAAATGATACATTTCCATGGTAAATATCGAAAAAACTGTGATGTTAGTACCATAATCCTTGAAATATGACATTGCTATGGGTATATATTCAAACATGATATTATCATGGTATTAATTGGTGCTGATTGATATATTAATTTACCATGGTATATGCATTAAATTCTGTGGGATTTAAAAGAATACGATGGCATTAGCATGGTAAATGTACAAGAAACACCATGACTTTACCATGGTATATGTATATATATATATATTAGAAAATATGGTATTATCATGGTATTTTGTTATCATGATTGGTGCTGATATATTAATTTACCAAGGTATATGCATTAAATTTCATGCTTAAAAAAAAAAAAACATTACACATTAAAAAATACACTATTAAAAATATCAACAAAAAAAAAAACATGGTATCACCAATTGTCATTTTAATTTACCATTATATTTATATGATACCTTGTAATTTTTTAAAACAATACCATGGCATTACAATGATAAATATGCTAAAAAAAAAGTGCTATAACCAATGCACACGTACAGAAAAACATATTTTGCTCCAAAAAATTATAAGTAACGTCATATTACCAGGGTACATATTAAAAACCATGGTGTTATCATTGTACTTTGTCACTTACAGCGGTACTAAATGATTACCATGGTACTTACATCAGACCTAGTGCAACTGTAATGGTATTTTCAATGGTATAAGTCCTAAAAACATGGCTTCATCATGGTACATAATATTCCATGTAATACCATGTACTGAATGATTGCCGTATTAAGTGATGATACTTAAAAGATTACAATTGCATTATCATGGTAATGCCATGATAAATTTATGGTTTTTGATATAAAGAGCATCTTCATACCTAATGATGTCGTCGTTGTGTCCCAAGTAAAACTTCTGTGTGTGTTCTCTGGTGTTGTAAACCACTCCGACTCCAGCCACGAAGTACACGATCTCCTTCCCGGCGGTGTAGTACAGGTTATTCCTGCACTGATGTCCTCTGTATCCATGAATCCACTCCAGTCTCAGCTGACAGCCGGGAGCCGTCTTATCCGCCATGCTCTCAGGATCTGTAACTGTCTAGCAGAGATGTATAAAGTACTAGAGACCAATACTTGAGTAAAAGTACAAGTGCTCTATCAAAAAAGTGACTTGAGTAGAAGTAGAAGTGCTCTTTAAGCACCACACTTAAGTAGAAGTACTAAAGTATTCAACATTTTTTGTACTTAAGTATTGCAAGTAGTCTATTTTAAAATTTACTACTCAAGTACTGAAAGTAAAAGTAGAAGTATTGTGTTATGTAGCTATTAAAGAAAGTAGTCAAAAGTTTGAACATATTGTTTTCACTATTTCAAATGATTAACCTAAAGGACAATCACAATTCCTTTGACTGTAACTTATTTTAAACAAAAAACGGTTACTAGGGTTAGTTAGCCCAATTTGCAAATGATGTCATTAATAACTTACCCTCATGTTGTTTCAAACCCGACATCAGAGGGTCATTTAGAATTTTTTGAAGCATTGAAAATACATTTTGGTCCAAAAAAATACCAAAAACTACGACTTTATTCAGCATTGTCTTCTCTTCCGTGTCTGTTGTAAGACATTTAAAAACAAAGCAGTTTGTGATATCTGGTTCGCGAACGAATCATTCGATGTAACCGGATATTTTTGAAACGGTCCACCAAATCGAATTGAATCGTTTTAAACAGTTCGCATCTCCAATAAGCATTAATCCACAGATGAATTAAGCTGTTAACTTGTTTAATGTGTCTGACACTCCCTCCGAGTTAAAACAAACCAATATCCCGGAGTAATTCATTGACTCAAACAGTACACTGACTGAACTGCTGTGAAGAGAGAACTGAAGATGAACACCGAGCCGAGCCTGATATTGACTCGTTCAAGAGTCAAGAACCGTTTCTGTCAGACGCTTCTGATTCGTGAAGCGGGGAGCTGATGATACTGCGCATGTGTGATTTAGCGTGAAGCAAACCGACACACAGAGCGTCTGGAACGAACTGATTCTTTTGGTGATTGATTCTGAACTGATTCTGTGTTAATGTTATGAGCCCAGGTGCAGTAAACGCCAATGACGCCATTGCATCGAGCGCAAAAGAATCGGTGAACTGTTTTCTTCAACTGGTTTATTGAATCGAACTGTCAGAAAGAACTAACGTTACTGGTCATCCGAGAACCGATGCAACCGGTTCTTGACTCGTGAACGAGTCATTATCTGGCTCGGCTCGGTGTTCATTTCTCTCTTCAAAGCAGTTCAGTCAGCACGCGCAGTCTTCTTAATCGCTTGTTTCGCTCAATGATGTGCCAGCTTCATCAAATCTGCCATCTACAGTTCTGGCAGTGGTTTGTAATGGAATGATTCGTAACATTATTAAAATTGTAACGAGTAACGATGCAGCAAATAAAAAAAATATCGGAGTAAAAGTATTAAACTCAGCGAAAATATGTACCGAAGTAAAAGTGGAAGTAGGAGAAAAAAATAATACTCCAGTAAAGTACAGATACCGCCTTTTAGTACTTAAGTACAGTAGTGAAGTAGTTCTACTTCGTTACTATACATCTCTGCTGTCTAGCATTCACAAAACTGTTATTTAGCCAACTAACAGTGGTGTTTCTACAGGGGCGGGCTCTGTGGAGGTCAAAGACACAATGGTGATGCTTTACTCTCTGTTAGGGTTGCAACCTACAGCCTTTCAGACACCAGTTCAGATCTTTGACCACTGCCACCATTCAACGCCCTCTTGAAGTTCATCCATGCACCATAACTGGAACACAAGCTGGGTCACCTGTACAGAGAAGGGTGTCTGAAGATCCCAACGGGTGCCATGATGAAGCAATCAGGCAACAATGTTGGGAAAACCCTGATAGGCTATTTGGATCCAGATTAAAGGGAATGCAATCAAAGATAGAGTCAGGAGTGGATGACTGCATGAGTTTTTAGAGTATAAAAGCCTTTAAAAGCATACTAAATATTCGCATTATCGTTAAAAACAACTCTAGCAGTTGATATCGGTTTAAATGGGTTTACTACAACCTCGTGCAAGCCGGACACTTTCAACACACTGAGGTCTGGACGTCTTTAAAGGACTGCAGAGACTTCAGGAAACGAACCTCAAAGCCATCGTGCTCTTAATCTTCTCTAAAGGGCGGAAGCCGGCGTGTTCGCCTCCGGGATTTCAGAAAATCTCCCGATTTCAACCGATTTCAGTTGTTTCTCCAACGCCCGGCATCGTGCTAACGATCAGACCTTCCCCCAAAAAGCTTTCTTGCTCTTCAACTACAGCAATCCTCAAGCAAACTCTTCTATTCCTCACCGAATCATCAGAAACCGGCTCTGAGGCGCAAAAACCCTCTCACGTGAGAGGAACGAGCCGAGCGAGCTGGTTCTGTGGATTAATCCCTTCCACCGCGAACTTGGCGCAGTATTGGGGAGTGAAAGGCGCTTTGGTTTGAGTTATTGGCGTAGTATTTTGGGAGAATATGATTTCTGGTTTCTAGAAAGCCATTCGGCTTGGTTACTACGACGCCTTGTGGCCCCGTTTCCGTTACTCAGGGAAAGCTGCGCCGCGCATGGAATCATGGGACTGGTAGTTCTAAATGATACCCCGCGACCGCACAGCCGTTCGAAATGACTTCAAATACCATGGGCACCCAGCATTCGCTGTCCAACGTGCTGAATATACGGGTCTTCGGCCAACAACATTCTTTGAGAGACGTTTTGCTATTATATTATATATTATATTATATTATATTATATTAATTTATATTATATTATATTATCATCAACAACTACATGTTGTATTATTTTGTAAACAACAATATGTATGGAGATACCAAAAGTATATTAAAAAAGCCCTATTCAATCGTTTAAATTGTTTTAATTTAATTATTAAAATTAAATACAATTATTATACATTTTGATTAATAATCACATCATTTAATTATATTCATGATTATTAAATCAATCTTGTAATTAAATAAACTTTATATACCTTTACATATTTATAACTTTACATATATTTCTTTATTATATATTATATCAAACAGTTATTTAAATTTTTAATTATTCGAATTGTATTGATTCGTAGATTTAGAATTCACTTAGAATACTCAAATACATGCATATATTTATTTAATAAATAAAAACATTTAATGTTTATATTATATATATAATATATATATATATATATATATATATATATATATATATATATATATATATATATATAATAAAACATAAAAAATATTTAAAAAACAATACATATATGTATTTAAGTATTCTAAGTGAATTCTACGTCTACGAATCACGTAGGATGAAATTACATTTTAACAAACATGCTGAAAGGTTTGCTATTGTTTATACAAATATTATTGGATTTTAAAGGATTCCTGCTTGATTCCGGTTGGATTTCGAATTACAAATTTCCATTAGCAATGCATTAACATCACAATATTTTGAGTAGTAAAAAATAACTTGCACACTGTAATTCTGTGCTGGCAGCTGGATGAGGGACATGTTTTTTTACTCTGTGAGTGGACATGTTCAAGGTCACGAAGAGGATGCTGCGAAGGCATCCCCAGTGGAAGGAAATCCCGAAACCACTGATGCTGCTTTAAACAGAATCACGTGACTGAAGAGCTCAGCGCATCTGAATACATGAATAAGGGCGTGGTTTGATTCCGGCATGGGCGGGGACATAACCGCAGACAACAGACATTTCAAAGTTTAATCAACATTATTGCTAGAGAAACTTAAGCAGTGACATTTAACCACAGAAATAACTTGATTTCCTGTTACAGCATTCACATCAATGCATGAGTACAAAAAGCCTTCGTGATGTTTAATTATCAGTATTTTGTTTATAAAAACACTTAAAAATGTGCTGTAGAATGTATTTAGAGTAAAATGTCAGGGTTGCACTGCACACACACATGGTCTCAGTGTCTCGGTTTGGAGTGACTTTAAGTAAAAT
>NW_020526027.1:0-59755 GCF_003368295.1 Carassius auratus | reverse complement strand
ATATATATATATATATACGCTTATAACAAAATATTTTTAATTTAATTTAGATTTTTTATGTTACAATTTTGTAATATTTACACACACACACACACACACACACACACACACATATATATATATATATAATATATATATATATATATATATATATATATATGTGTGTGTGTGTGTGTGTGTGTGTGTGTGTGTGTGTGTAAATATTACAAAATTGTAACATAAAAAATCTAAATTAAATTAAAAATATTTTGTATTATATATTTTATATATATATATATATATATTGGAATGTACATTTTTCTTAATTTCTTATATAAGCTAATAGTTTAATTATGTTTTTATTATATTACTAGTTTATCATTAGCAGTATCATTAGTAGTAGTATTATCATAATAATATATTATAGTTATTAGCAGTAGTAGTTACATTATATTATTATTATAATACTAATCTTTAAATAATAAAATATGTAATAAATACAAAGCACTTTATTTATGAAATCCACTGTGTTTATATGATCACGGCATATAAAAAATAAAATATATATCTACATAAAGGTAATATGCATAATATGTACATATATAAAAACATAACATGATTTTATTAAGGAATTACTCTTGTTTCCTTCCACTTGCAGATCTAGTGGTGAGGTGTCAAATAAAATCAATAGTTAATCTTGTCACTGAATTGACCTTACATAGAAAATATAAAGCCTGATATAATAGATCATACAGTGCAAACATGTCTGTAAACGCTCAGAAAGCAGATGAGGGAATCACAGTTTGAAATAAAAGCTGATCCATGATTAACTCGACTTCTGCAAGCATTGACGAACGCTGCTTGAGATATTTCTGAGATATCTGTTCCTCAGCGTTATATAACAGACTTCATTCGAAGGGGGGATTTCTTAAAAAAGGGTGTAGGATTTGGACACCACAACACTGGTCTGAAACGCTCTGCTTTTCCTGGAAGAAATGTCTGGTTGAGCAATGTTTTGAGGTTTTGTTCTAATTGTCCAGAGTTCAGATGTTTGATCAGAAAACACAGCCAGCTTCCTGCAGCGAGTTACAGTCCGTTTCCAGTCAGGGCTTGGCGCTATATCCATATATTTTCATAAATGATATGGAATGAGGCAGTTTTACAGTATGTCAACATGTAGCAGTTTGATACGAGCGCATCTGAAAAATAGCTGAAGCTGCTGCGGTTTCTATCACAACATCTGTTTTATTGCCTATGATATGTACATTGTTTCATTAGACAATATCAAGCAGGATGAAAAACTAAAAACACAAATCCAAATAGAAAACACCAAGATGCACAAGCTTTCAAAAGTTCTTGTGTTTTAAAGAAGACCGACCTGCATTTATTTGATCAGAAATACAGCAAAAGCAGTAATATTCAGAAATATTTTTACTATTTAATATATCTGTTTTTCTGTGTGAATCTGTGTTAAATTGTAATTTATTTCTGTGATTCTCCGCTGTATTTTCAGCATCATTCCTCCAGCCTTCAGTGTCACATGATCTTCAGAAATCATGAAAATATGATGATTCAAAAACAGTCATTTTAAATATTAAACATATGTCAGAATATTACTTCTTTTGCTGTATTTCTGACAGAATATCACATGCGCAAGAGTGCCGTTTTCCTAAATATCGGTGCTTGAGCGCCATCATGAGAGTTGCATTTATTGTATTTATGCAACAGTTCAACAAACAGGAAGTTAATATTGTGTGTTACATTTTAACATTGTCTGTTTTTTCTGTTTCACCAACAAAACGAGCTCCAAACAGAACCGGAGCAGAGCATTTGTGCTTCTCGGAGGAACACGGCTGCATTTAGTTCCTGAATGAATCTGTTTTTGAATGAATCATTTGAGTCAATGAATCACTGAGCCATTCATAAAGACAGTCACTTGATGTGTTTCTTAACGAATCAGGCGTTTTGAACAAACTCTTTGAATAAATGATCAAAGAGCCATTCAAAAAGACAGTCACTTGATTCGTTTCTAAATGAATCAGGCGTTTGGAATGAAGAGACTTCTTAAAAACACATTAAATAATTTTTGGGTATATTGTCCAGCCCTATTTCCGGGTCACAACTCTTGTCTATTGATGGATTTATCCATCACCTGCAGCACGGCGTCCAGTATAGAGGGTCCCAGATCCAGACTGAACACGAACGCGGTGTCCGTTTGGTCAGGATGTGTTTCCTCTGGGTTGATTTGGGTCGAATCTCGTCCAGAGCTCCCGCTGATGTGGTGAACACTCGTCTCGTCTTCCTCCGTGTCCAGGAGGGGAAGTGAGCTGCACTTCTGTCTCTGATGCTCCCAGATCGGGGTGCAGTGGTCTGCTTCGAGGTTGATTCGGGGCGGTTTGGGAGGCGGCGGAGGAACAGGTCTGCTCGCTCTTGGAGCTCTGCAGCAGGAGACTGTGGCCTTTCTTCAGGAACGACAGGTCTCCGAAACTGTCCGGTGTGTCCATCCCTGCCGATGTGAGAGAGATGCCGGAAATCGCCCTGAGGAAGGCTGACCATGTTGACCGACAAAACCTGTTTTCGGTTCGATAGCTTCCTCTGCCAGCGTCCAGACGTGGGTTTGCGGAGTAACGATGTCCACAAGGGCATCTTGTGACAGCTAGTGACGAAGCTTGGTCCTGGAACAGATTATTAGAGGAAGAAGTCATCAAACCTGACAATAATCAGTGCAATAATTACCTGAAATAGATTCCTTTCAGAAAGTATTTTTTTTTAGCAGTAATGCATTAAATTGATCAAAAGTGGAAGTCCTAAAATAATAATAATAATTGGCACTTGTTCTTAATTGCTGTTTAATTGCTGGTGTTAAAAAAAAATTAATACTTTATATTTAGCAAGGGCACATTAAGTGTATCAAAAGTGCCAGTAAAAAATGGTCTTAATATATATATATATATATATATATATATATATATATATATATATATATATATATATATAGTTGATTTATTATATATAGACTAACAGTTTTTTACAATTTTGTTTTATTATATGCATTAAATATTTGTAACATTTTAGCAATTATTGAAAAAAGAATAAAAAGACATTGATTTTTTTAGCCCCTTTATATCATATATTTGGAATTACGAGTTAAAGTGAAATAAAAAAAAGGATGCATTAAACTGATCAAAAGTGACAGTACAGACATTTATAATGGCAAAAAAAAATATTTCTATTTCAAATAATTGTTGTTCTTTTGAACTTTCTATTTAGGTATCTGTGACTCCTGAAAAATAAAATGTATCACAAGTGCAGCACAAATGTGTTCAGCATTGATAATAATCAGAAATGTTTCTTGAGCAGCAAATCAGCATATTAGAATGATATATTTGTATTGTATTTTTGATCAAATAAACACAGCTTTGTTGAGCAGAAGACTCTTTATCTGATCCAGCACAGGTACCGAAGCAATCTCAGATATAGCTGTTGATTGTAACCAGTATTTGATTAAGATTATGTTTTCTTCCAGCTGGTTACAGATTAACAGTTGAGACTGCAACATCTTCACAACCACTGACATGTTTCTTCTTACAGCACATGAGTTTTAATTCTTCTTTGAGCATGCAAATGAAATCACATTTACACATATTTTAATTGCACAATTACATTCTGGATTCCATTGTAACTAGTGACATGCATTCTCCAAACATGTTCTCATAATGTGCTCTCATGAAAGCATGACTATGACTAAATTAGTTTGGTATACAGAGTAATTAATTGTGATACTGTACATAGGAAGCTCTTTACTCCAGTTGGCATTGGCGTAGACGGTTGTGGCCCTGTTTCGCGGTTTACAGTTCATTAGATCAGCTTTCGTGACTCGCAACACTCACTCTTTAAATTTGCACGGCTCTACAGAAAACACGTTTTGTTGGCCAATAAAGGTTTTATCGGCACTTTAGTAGCAGCGGGAGATGGCGAGCACATAAAAGCATTCATCTACAAACTAGCAACGAGAGCGAGGGCGGATAGAAGTGGATGTTTTTTATGGAAATGCATGATTTAAAGTAATAAATCAATTTTAAAGCAATAAAAAATATACTTTTTTGTTGTGGAAAAAACACGCTTCCCTGACAAATCCCTCAATTAAGAATCAGTCAGAATCAAAACAATTAAGTTGTAAATAAAAGAATGTTTACTGGAGAACGATTTCAGTCTTTCTACTTCAAAATTCTTCAATTATTTGTGAAATCTTCTAGCACTTTATGAGAGGAAGTTGTTTCTACACCAGTTTTTTTCCCAGTGTAAAGCTTTCAAATGATGTTTGATCATCCGTGTCTTACCTGGGAAGGTGTTCAGGTGTTTCACACCCACATCTGAACGGCTGCGGTCGGAAGCCAACAAACGATTGAGGCGTTTCTGCAAACATGACAAGACTCGTTAGGCTGAAAGACAGTTTGATCGAGTTATCCTGTTACTAGCATTGGATATCTAGCCACAAAATCCCTAAATAATCATCATGTTTTATTTATATTGATGCAAATCTTATATGTTTGAGAATAGTGTAAACTTCCGCTACTTTGCTTCCACGATCATTATATTGCATTGCTTTTATATAAAGCCATAAAACTTGCTACATTTTAAAGAATAAAGGTGGGTTTGTTGAAGCGAATGCCATAGAAAAACACATTTGGTTCCCCTAAGAACCTTTCATTGATCAGTTCTTAAAAGAACCATTTTGTATTAGTGTGAAGAACATTTTAATAATTTGAAAAAACCTTCTTAAAAATAAAGTTTTTAAGGTTCTTCATGGAAGCAAGACATCAATGAAGAACCTTTATTTTTAAGCGTCTAGAATAACTATTTTTGGTTCCTCCAAAGAAGCTTTCAATAAAGAGTTATTAAAGAAACATATCTTTTTTTTTCTTACAGTTTAATATTCTTTTAAATTTTTTTCCACTGTAAAGATTCTTTATTGGTTCCATAGATGTTAAAGTTTCTTCATGGAACCATCAATGCCAATAAAGAACCATTATTTTTTTTAGTTCCACAAAGAACGTTCCAGTGAACGGTTATTCAAATAACCTTTCTTTTCATTTTAAGAATTTGAAGAACCTTTTTTTCATTCCATGGATGTTAAAGGTTCTTCATGGAACCATCAATGCCAATAATGAAGAACCATCTTGGTCTCCCAAAGTGATCAGTTCTGTAAAGAAACATTATTTTCTTGGTTTGAAGAACATTTTAATAATCTAAAGAAACTATAAAGAACCTTTTGGACAATTGAAAGATTCTATAGATGTCAAAGGTTCTTCATGGAACCATCAATGCCAATAAAGAACCTTTATTTTTGAAAGTGTAAAATAACCATTTTTGGTTCCACAAAGAAAGTTTCTGTGATTGGTTATTTAAATAATAATTTCTTGCATTTGAATAATCTGAAGAACCCTTTTCCACTTCATAGAACCTTTTTTATTCCATGGATGTAAAAGGTTTTTCAGGGAACCATCTATGCCAAAAAATAACCTTTATTTTTGAAAGTGCAGGCAGTTTTATGGGTTTATATAAAAGGAACATCATATAATTCTGTTAGAAGTGATCTGAAATGTCGCTCAGAGTGAAACGAAGAGTTTCTCTTACCGTAACCCAAGAGTTCTTTGCAGTTATGTCCTGTTTTTAGCTGTCCTTCTACAGTACAGAGTCTTTCTCAGATCCCGAGTGTTAAAGTCCAGAGATTGTCAAACAGGTGTCGATGGAGTGTGACCTGCGTCTCCTCCCTAAAGCTCGGCATTTGTTTGGTCTGTGCTGATGTCACACCTGGTAACGTAATTTCTGTGAAGTGTGATCCGAGATACTGAGGAAGTTCACCTGAGCTGCTCGGCTCTGACTTTCATCATGTTCCTGTGAAAGCTGGAAAGGGCACGGCTGGTTTCCGTCGTATCAACGTCATGTTTAGGGGCTTCACTTGTGAGTAATCTGATGTCATTGTGTCTGCTGCTGGTTTCCTGTTCCCCGTAGGCTTTGCTAAGCCCTTCCAGCTTTGCAATGATAGCGGTCCCTGGGACGTTCTGGGACGTGTATGTACAGGCGGACCAGCGTTGCACAAGTGCTGTTGACATGTAGTAATTCCTGCTTTGAGCCTATGACCTCACAGACATTGAGACCTGATTCTACTGTCTTCTGATTTGGAGTCAAGTCTAGGCATGAATTATTGTTGTTGTTTTTCTGGGAGAATCAAAGTTTATTCAGTGACTTCAATGAAAATCAGGATACAAAGTGATGAATAAAATCCACATTACATTTAGACATTCAACAGACTCTTTTATCCGATGGAAACAAAAGAGCAATGATATGCAAGTGCTATAACAAGACTCAGTACACTTAGCAAGGGTTTATAATAAAAGAAAACAGGTAGAATAGAAAAAGAATAGAGCAAGCTAGTGTTAGAGGCCTTTTTTGCTTAAAAGAAACGGACAGAGTACAAAAAGATTAGAGAAGCACTTTTTTTAAAGAAAATAAGTAAATATATAGTGCAAGAGTGCAAGTCTTAAAGGGGCAAGATGTTTTTTCTTCTATAAAGAATAGAATTAGAAAAGAGAGTGCTAGAATTAGAGGGTCAGATAAAGATGGAAGAGATGTGTTTTTAGCCGATTCTTGAAGATGGATACTGACTCAGCTGCTCGGATCGAGTTGAGCAGGTCAGTACACCAGGAGGGAACATTTAATTTAAAAACCTCATTTTAATAATAAAAAATTAAATTAAATTAAAAAAATTCTGTGATAGTGATTTTGTTCCTATTTGAGACAGCACAATCAAGCGATGTTAACTTGCAGAACTGCAAGCTTTTTAAGGGCACATAAGTCTGAAGTAATTAATTTAGGTAAAGGGACGCAGAGCCAGTGGTGGTTTTGTAGGCAAACATTCATTTTTATTGTTGGATTATCATGATGTAATGAGAGGTAGAGTTGAGTTTCATCAGCATAGCAGTGATATGAAAAGCCATGTTTCTGAATGAGAGCCTAGTGATACCATGTTGAAAGAGAAGAGAAGTGGTCCAAGAACTGAGCCCTGAGGCACCCCAGCAGTTAGATGCTGTGACTTGGACACCTCACCTCTCCAAGATAACTTGAAAGACCTATCTGAGAGATAAGATTCAGACCACTGGAGTGCGGTTCCTGAGATTCCCTTTGCCAACAGTGTTGACTGGAGGATCTAAACATGTCAAAAGCATGGGACAGATCCAGCAAGGTAAGTATCGAAGGTTTGGAATCCTCTTTTGCCAGTCTTAGGGCTTCAACAACTGAGAGCAAGGCAGTCTCGGTTGAATTTCCACTTCTGAAAGCAGACTGGTTGCTGTTGAGGAGGTTGTTCTGTGTGAGAAAGGCAGAGACTTGGTTGAACATAGCTCATTCAAGTGTTTGTGCAATGAAAGGAAGAAGGGAACAGGTCTGTAGTTCTCTAAAAGAGATGGGTTAAGGGTTACATTATCGCAGCTTGTTTTGTTTACCTGACATGTATTGAATTAGTTGATTTCTAGCAAAATATGCACGTGTGCCTTAGGATATTTTGATAACTTGTCAATACTCTTCTCAAAACTCTGTATTATTTTGTATTCTCTGCTTTTAAAAACAATATCATTCTATGTCGTGAAAAAGAGCTGTCCTCTTCATAAATTTCATAAATATTTAGAAAATATGACTTTTGCCATATTTAAGCACTGTACCAGTAGAGCTGCACTAATGCATTTTGTGATGCCATTTTTATTTTTTAATGTGATTATTTATAAGAAAAAGTCGTTTTTGGACCATTTTTCATTGTGGTTACCAAGTGACAAACATTCCTTTATATATTTATTTATTAATTTATCCATCCATCCATCATTCTGTCTGTTTTTCTATCCATCCATCCATCCATCATTCTGTTTCTCCATTCAATATGCATCAGTCATTTTATGTTTTGCTGTTCATTCATCCATCCATCCATCTATCCACATTTCTATGTTTCTCTATCCATCCATCCATCTCTCTATTTGCTCCATCCATCCATCCATCCATCCATCCATCCATCCATCCATCCATCCATCCATCATTGTGTTGCTTCATTCAGTATCCATCACTCATTCTATGTTTCTTTGCCTATCCATCCATCTACCCATTCAGTCATTTATCCATCCATCTATTGTTCTGTTTTTCTATTCATCCATCATCATACTATCCTTCCATCCATCCATTGTTCTATCACTCCATCTATCCATCCAGCCATCATTCTATTGCACTATTCAGCATCCATCTGTCATTATTTTGCTCCATCCATCCATCCATTCATTGTTCTATTGTTCCATCTATCCATCCATCATTCTGTTTCTCCATTCAAAAGCCATTATTCTATTCATCCATCCATTGTTCTATCACTCCATCCATCCACCTGTCATTCTATATTTTTCTGTCCATCCATCCATCATTATTTTGTTCCTTCACCCATCCATCATTCTATCTGTTTTTCTATTCATTCATCCATCCATCCATTGTTCTTTTGCTCCATCCATCCATCATTCTGTTGCCCCATTCAATATCTATCCATCATTCTGTTTTTCTGTACATCCGTCCATCATTCTGTTGCTCCATCCATCCAGCTATCCAACATCATTCTGTTTTTCTATTCATCCATCCATTTTTTTCCACTCCATCCATTATTCTATTGCACTATTCATCTTCCATCTGTCATTCTGTTTTTCTGTCCATCCATCCATCCACCAATCTATCATTCCTTTGCTCCATCCATTAATAATTCAATGGTTTTCTAATCATTCATTCAACCATCCATCGTTCTATCACTCCATCCATCCCTATATGTTCGTTTTTAGAGCTATTTTATGTCAAACATCAAACAGAGATTTCCCCCCCCCACTATTACAGGGATGATACTGTAGCTTTAAATTACTTGACACTATGATCCTCACAAACTTTGGCGAATCCAGTGAAAAGTTTCACCCTGACATCTTGTTCATTTCCAAAACACTACAGCATCCAGTCACAGATTCTGACAAACAGACATCAGTACGTTAGAGTTACTGGTAAAGAGCAGCTTGGGGTTCAGTACAGTAGAACAGCTCTAAACATTTGCTCTGCGTGTCCTTGTGTTTGTCAAGTTTTATTCCAGGACAGACTTGGTAAATTCATTCATTACATATTCTGTCTAGTCATTTGAAAATGCCCTGAACAGTTAAGAGAAGCACAGTTTTTTTTTCTTTCTCCCAAGCAAGATGAAAGAATCATCCAGTGTTCCTGCTGGGATCCCGGATGGACGCCAGATTCCGAGTGGAAGCTCGAGAACTGGGTTTTCTCCATGCTTGCTTTCCATCAGAGTCCTTTCAAACTCGTCCAATAAACAAAGGGCCGCCCTTCCTTCATCGGCTTCAAAGAAGCAGGTCTTCCTCCAGACATGCAACCATTCACATAAACCAAACATCAGCTCTCCATCATGAAGTTTATCCAGCGCTGGAACTGTGAATTTGAGAAACACTTTCATGCAAACAGATTACTAAGACGTTACGATGGCTTTTGCTCGTCCGAGGCCCAACAGCCACACCAAACTGAGTCTTGCATTATTCCGTCAATGCATCTCTGTGACTTTGGCCTTATTTTCGAGAGCCTGAGATTATTGAGTCGCATCCAGACTCTGGTTTCTGTGGTTGTGTTTTGTACAGATTTCTTCTTGTACTCTGTTTTTCTTGTTTCTGGGAAACGCTTCCAAGTGCTCTTGCGGCTGCTTTTGTCTAGTTATTGGTCTTGGTCTTTTCTTTTCTCTCTTAATCGCTCAGCTAAACAATCCTATGAGTGATTATGATGAAACATCGCCTGCTCCACACTCACATGTTGTTTCTGCTGTATTCATAGGCGCCACAAGTGACTGGTTTGCACATTAAAATGTGCATAAAATAGCATTTTGAATTAGACTATGGCATTTCGGGATTTAATGCAGTATATTTATAAGTAACATTTCTCTTGACTTGTCTGCAGTGCATTGTGGGATTGCCTTCTCCATGAAGAATATCTGTGATCCCTTAAAATGCTGTCTAGGTAGGGAGGGCACTAGGTTATCTAGGTTAGTGCACATAAAAGTTGTTTTGGAACATATTATATTAGAGAAACTAGTCAAAATCAATTTTTGAAATATGTCTCTTGTGCTCACTGAGGCTGCATTTATTTTATCAAAACTACAGTAGAAATTGTGAAATATTATTATAATTTAAAACAGCTGTTTTCTATGTGAATATCTGTTAAACAGTAATTTATTTCTGTGATGCTCCGCTGTATTTTCAGCATCATTCCTCCAGTCTTCAGTGTCACATGATCTTCAGAAATCATGAAAATATAATGATTTACTGCTCAAGAAACATTTCTGATTATTATCATTGTTGAAAACAGTTGTGCTGTGCAATATTTGTGTGGAAACTGTGATACATTTTATTTTTCAGAAGTTCAAAAGAACAGAAATTATTTTAAATATAATTTTTTTTTAAGCATTATAATCTCAGGAGCAATGATGTACAGTGTTTTGAGAACCGTGACCCATTTTCGTGTCACGACCCGACACACTTCCGCAGGAAAACTGGGTCACTGCTTCTCCTTCAGGCTCGGGGTCCAGCGGAGAGCTCTGGAAAGTTTGTAAGTGTAAAGTGATGCCGCTTGTGTTTAGTTTATTGAAGACGCAGCAGTTGTTTATTTACTTAATTGAGCTTGCGTGATATTTGCTGGTTAGGTGGGAGATGGAGCCTGAGCTCATGGAGCTGGAATGATAATCGCGGCCGTCCTTCCGGAATGCTTGCTTCCCTCCCTCCCCCTCTCTCTCTCTCTCTCTCTTTCTCCTTCTCTCTCTCTCTCTCCTTCTCTCTCACTCTCTCTATCTTTCTCTCTCTGTCTGGGGTTGATGCAAGACCCCAGTCATCTCTTCCAGATGCAGAATCACTTTCCCTGCTTGTCTCAGTTGTAGACACGCATTTGCTTCATCTGTGACCTTAAATCCCTCACAACCATTGATCCTGTTTCTCTTCACTTAATATATATGACATCATTCAGCTAGCTTTATATATATATATATATATATATATATATATATATATATATATATATATATATATATATATATATATATTAATAGTTTTAAATTATTTTAGAAACAACAAGCAAAATAAAAACTATGAAATTTTATTTACAAAATTTAAATATAATAATTATAATATAATTTAAATTTTATATAATAATTATAAATAAATATAAATAATTTTATATTTTATTAAAATGTTAATCATATATATATATATATATATATATTCAACATTAAATGTAATATTTATTTTTACATTATTTTAATTTTTTTGGGGTATTTAACAAGACAACACATAATGGTACAGTTAGAAATACAGATTGTCTAAAACCATCCCATTATAATTTATAAATATATTATATTATATGATATGATATATGATGTGACAACCTGTTATCCATGCTCTATATTCAAGTGGAAGGAAATAATAATAAGAATAATAATCTAATAATTGACTGACCGACTTTCCAGTGTGTTGATTAATGATCTGTAATTGCTGTGAAGTCATTGCAGTTTCGTTGAGCGCATTAAAGTTGATTATCATTAGTTTCTGAACTAGAAATGAGATTAGAGATGAAAGCTGTGGCGTTCTCAGGTTTAGGAGTTTGTGGCACTGAAACAGATTCCTGAGATGTTTGTGAGTGTGATCTAATGCTGAAGAAAGGCTGAATCAGACAGCAGTGATCCAGAACACAACAGGAACTACAAACCAGTGACTCAAACTAAACAAACTAGAAGATCTGAGTCAAATTTCTGATCTAAACCAGGCCGAATACTCACAGCACTTCCTAGTCCTGCCTCTGATGGGTTTTACACTGGTTACATTGATACTGATGGATATTGTTCCAGATTTTCTGACTGTATTCGTGTGCCTCAACGTTTCTTAAAGGCGCAATATGTAATTTTTCTGCTTTAAAAATAGCAGAAATCACTATATCTATGTTATATATATTTTTTAGTTGTGTACTTACATCATCCCGACAGTTTCCACGAACTTTCAAATCCGGAGAAAATTATAGTTTAATTCGAAGACACGGCACGTTTCTTTATTTCCGTTTTGTCGCCCGTCTATGGCGTCATATAAACTTTGACCCCTCTAGTTTATGTAACTTCCTGCGGAATCGCCAAATACAAAGGTGAACAGAAACAAAGATTAGACGCAGAAGAAAAAGTAGTAGCCTTTATCGAGACTATTATATTTTATATTTATATTGTTTATATTCGTATTTAAACCTCAATCAATAACTTAGTTATGGATCATGATTATGCTTTGCCTGCACGTTCTGTGAAGCGCAAACGCACGGGTGAAATAAATGACCCGAGATGGTTTTGGGACAAGAGAAGCTACAAGACACGGGTAAATATTGGAGTTGCATTTCCAAGATAGAGAGAGCTTCGTGACAAGCTGAAACTACAGAGAGATGCCGAACTCGCTTGCATTCTGATAAACAGGTATGCATCCATTCAGCTAACTGTATCTATCCGTATATTTTGTGAAACGATGATGTCTTGTGTAAAACGCAGACGGACTAGCTCTCATGTAAATCTACATTTGTTCTATATCTAGCTGAATAAAGTAGCTTCAAATGCAGTTCTCTAACTTGTTTGATATCATAGTTATAACGTAATTATAATTATTAACGAAAGGTGGCCGTGTTTTTTAACATATATTACTACTAGCTAGATGGAATATTGATTTGATAGGGGTCTCATAATTCATATAGACGATTTCATCGGGCGCACGGTCATGTATATCGGTCTGGCTGCGGTGCCTTCTACAAACGCAGTTAAAGGCAGGGTTATGAGTAGACTGAAGTTGGGCTCAGGTGGATGTGCTGCAGGATGTGTTTCCCATACATTTATTTATTTTTTGAGACTCGCCACAATTTTAAAACTTATCTTTTTTCAAAAAGACTTCATTGAGTAACGTTGCGTCCCGCACGTTTAATAATAATAATAATTCCTTACATTTATGTTTAAATATCAAAACGAGGCACAGGTGTTTTTATATAGCGCTGTATTTCTGAAGGAAGACTTGCATGTTATATGCGTGATAAAGCAGCGTGTGAGCGTAGCTCTGCTTCGTTTACAGCTGTTACTGGGGAAACCTCTATTTCTCGCGCTTTATGTCTGTGCTTTAAAACATCTCCTGTTGGCAAATAATGAATTTGCATTTTCATTAAGTCCGCCTGATCCACGCAGCAAACATTTTGTTTGTTATCAAAAAATATCTACTCTAGAGGGACTTAGCTGTTGTTATTGATTCTATTTGGAAGTCTACCAGAAGTTAAGTTATGTCCACAAAAGCGCTCATGCGCAGTAACATTTGTTTATGTTGTTGCCGTTGAAACCGTCTATATCTCTCCGTTCGAAAAGACGTGATTGTCAAAATACTAAGTTAGAATGAGTGAGGAATGATAGGGAGCGACATGGCGCGTGTTCCAATGAACAACAACTCCCATGAGCCTTACGCTCTTTCCCGACGTCATCAAAGTACGTCTTATGTTATTATTTTGATTGAGTGACCCCTGGTGGCCAAAAATTACATACTACACGTTTAAATAGTCTTAAAGCAAATTAAGGAGCAGAAAGTCTTAAATTTAATAAACTCATTGCATTAAATGTTGCATGCATTCTAAAAATCTTCCTATCTTCCTAATTTTTTTAGTTTTGTATTCTTATGTAAATGTATAAATATCTTTAAATCACGATACTTCAGATGCAAACTGAAGAAGTGAAGTCTTGTTCTCTGAGAAACATACAGTAACAAAATTAGGAGTCTTTGCTTAAAACGAGAACAAACGTTTGTCAGTGGGATAATAAAACTTGCTTTCCCTTTGAATTAAACTGATTTTTCTGAAACCACTGGTAGATACCTGCTCTTTTTTTAACCGTAAACAATAAATTTGTCATAAAACAAGACCTATTTTCTGTTATTTTGCTTCTCACACACATTGAATTTTTAATTGTAATGTTCATGTTCATATTACGGTGTTTCATTGCTTATTTCTTTGATTTATTCTCAACATTTGTGCTTGGATGTTCATTTCCTTTAGGCAGAATTGCTGATTTCCTTCTAAAAGCAGTTGTAATCATTTTAATATGAGGTTGTAGTCTCTCAGAGCGCTGAGGAAATGAAGCCGTCCCATCTGAACAACAGCAAGAGCTCGATAACATCAGTAATAACCGCAGTTAAACACACCGATCGCACAAGCTTCATCTGTGCTGGATTTACATGAGCTCTGATCAGTGTGATACTATAACACACACTAATCCTGAACAGTGTTCACACCTGCAGACATGTCCACATTACACAGTGCAAAGTCAATTAGGGCACAGTGGATTCTACTGGACACTACATGATTCACTGAAAAAACAAAACCATCCTGGTTTGTGAAACAAAAAGTTAATTGTGATTAATTGTAATTTGTAGTTTATAACTTGCAATTATAACTTTTTTTCTGTGAATTTTAGCCTATTTCATGCAATTCTGACTTTTTTTTCTCTAAATGTTTTACTTTTTTTCACTTTTTACTTTTTGAATTTTATTTAATGTCTTGCAATTCAGACTTCTGTCTTGTAATTCTGAGTTTATATCTCATAATTTTGTTTAGATTTTTTTCAGAATTTGGAGTTTATATCTCAATTTAAACTTTGTCCCGTAATTATGAGTTTATCTCACAGTTCTGACTTTTTCTTAGTAAATCTGTTTACATCATAAAATTCTGCCTTTTTTCTTGTAATTCTGAGTTTATTTCTCACATTTCTGACTTTTTTCTTGTAATTCTGAGTTTCTAAAATTTCTGACTTTTTTTCTTGTAATTCTGAGTTTTTTTCTCGCAATTCTGATGTTTCTATGAATTTTAGTTCATTTTTCACAATTTGAACTTCTGTCTTGCAAATCTGATTTTATATCTCACAATTCAGACTTTTTTCTTGTAATTCTGAGTTTAGTTATCACAATTCAGATTTCTTTCTTTTAATTTTGAGTTTAATTCCACATTCAGACTTTTTCTCTGAATTTTAAGTTTATTTCTCACATTTCTGACTTTTTCTTGTAATTTTGATTTTATTTCTCATATTTCTTACTTGTAATTTTGAGTTTTGTTATCACAGCTTTGACTTTGTCTCAGAATTCTGAGTTTATTTCTCACATTTCAGAATTTTTCTTTACATTTTTAATTTATTTCTCACATTTATGACTTTTTTCTTGTAATTTTGAGTTTATTTCTTGCAATTCTGACTTTTTTTCTTGTAATTTTGAGATTATTTCTTGTAATTTTGACTCCGAATTTTGAGTTAACATTTCTTCTCTTTAAATTCTGACTTTATAACTATATAATAACTTATTTCTATAAAATATAATTTATTTATCCTGTGGTAGAAACAAGCATCCATAGTCATATGACCTCATTATGATGCATGTGTTTAATGCTCATTTCTCAACTTTTAAATATAAAAACTTGATATATGTAATATATTGCACATTTTATTATTTCAAATTAAATGTTGCATGTGATTAGTGCAGTTCTTAACTTGGAATTTAAATAGTTATTTTGCATGTCTTATTCATTTAAAATATGTCACTTTTTTGAGCTATATACCTGGACAAATTTAGTAAGTCTGTTGTATGTGTGCATACAGAAGCTTTGTTTTTGCTGTTTTTGATGATGTAGAGACCAGTGGGTGTGCCTTGTGGGGGCGTGGCCTCTGAGTAATGAGGGAACCAATCACTGAGCCTCTTTGATCAATTACAGAGATGTTCTCATTATTATTTCCCATGACTGGCAACTGCATCAGTGTGAAGTGCTGTAAAAACACACATGAAGGGTTCGAGGTGATTACATGCTGCACGGACGCTGGAGGATTGAGTAGCTTGTGCTTTAATTCTGCATTTCCCCTCATCTTGTATTTTGCATTGCATGTTTTTCTTTTTCCTTCATGTTTGTTTCTTTTTTTCAGTTTTGGTTCTTTATTAGTTTCATCTAACGTGTACAAAATGGAAACAGTGATAAATCCATCATATTCAAGTTCAAACTTCAAACTCAGGGAACACAATGCTTGAAAAGCAAAACTATATTGATTTACTGTACACAGGTTTTATTTTCTTCCAAGCAAAGAATATAGGAAAACACAGAGCTTGTGCTTGAGAGTCCAAAGCACTTTGTCATGCCAAAACATGTTCCTGGAGTTCCCCCAACTTCTTGTGTGTCCCGCAGTGACTTCCTGCCCACGTCTCTTTTATTAAGTAAGGGTCAGTATCGCCGTAGTTCAGGTGATTTGGGATCAGTTCCTCTGGACGGCTCACAGGAAGCGCTTTAGAGCCGGAGCGGAGGTCGTTTCCTTACTTTCACACCACCGATTTTTTTCAAGCCTTTTCTTTATTATCTATTTATAACACTTACTTTTTATTTCGTGTTTTCAAGAGACGAACACTAAATTAACATGAGAACCGAGTAACATGCTGAAATTAAAAGTTCTATAATTATTTAACACAAGTTAGCATTTTTGCCCCTGATATAATCTACTGAAAATACATACCAACCCTGATTTTTACTGGCTCAGAATCAGGAATTCCATCTTTTCTATTTTAATGAATCTCTCCTGAATGAAAAGGAAAACCTGTTTTACACATTATGAGGAAGGAAAAGAGCTGCATTTAACCATGTCGATGGATTTATATACTGCATTTACAGTTATAACACACACACCCTTAACAACGTCTTTTGAGACTCATTTTTGCTCTTTTGAAAGGTTTTGCAGGGTAATTGCTTTCTACTTTAGGAGGACTCTGTATATTATCGAACAAAACATCACTTTTGGTTGTCTTTAGCTGCTTTGCTGTGTATTTTATTACAATTAATGTTTGCAGTGAGACTGAAGCAGCAGTGCGTGTCGAATCTCATGCATCTGAAACTGTGACCAATGCCGTGACAACTTCATTACTTTACTTTCCTCAAGAGAGAACAAAGATAGAGCTGCGATCGATGCCAAATAACACGTCAGACAGGACATGTGTATTCTAAAAGGTCTCAAAAGTGTAGATATGTGTGCTGTATCCCAGCTAACAAAAATGAGTTGTCAGAACGTTTGACTAACATTTCCCTTAAGTTATGAAAATGTTATTTCGGAATGATTTGTACACGTTTAGAACGGCAAGTTTTTTAAATGTATTGAGAACATTTTTTGTGGGGTTTCTGCGAACGTTACAGAAACATTCCATCCTACCATTTTAAAAACGTCACGAAAACGTCATTACTGAATGTTCTTTAAATGTTTAAAATTAGAATTTTTTTTATGTTTTAGGAACATCAGTCAAGTAAAAATAACATCATAAAGACGTAACAAGAACGTTATTATGGGAACATTTTCGCTCAACATTATGAGAACATCAGTCAATTAAAAATAACATCATAAAGACGTTACAAGAACGTTGTTATGGGAACGTTTTCGCTCAACATTATGAGAAAATCAGTCAAGTAAAAATAACATCATAAAGACGTAACAAGAACGTTATTATGGGAACGTTTTCGCTCAACATTATGAGAACATCAGTCAATTAAAAATAACATCATAAAGACGTTACAAGAACGTTGTTATGAAAACGTTTTCCCTCAACGTTACGGCAATTTATTTTAACTATGAAGACAAGACTCTTCCAGAAACATTATGTCAGGAACGTTTTTTTCTAACATTTACATAACTTTTACATAATGTTAGTGAAAGTTATGGGAACGTTCCCTGTTAGCTGGGATCACGCATCTCTTGAAATTATGGTTCTAGAAAACACACATATTTCAAAGGATCATTTACAGAAATGAGGAAAGAAACACACAACTGACAGGTTGAATTGATTCAGCAGGTTAAAGGTTAAAAACAGTTTCTGTAGGACAGTAAATTGACATTTGTAACACAATATTGATGATCCTGGTTGACTTGGTCTCACAAAACCCCAACACTTAACTTCATTTAGTCATACAGATGCTTAAAGCAAAGTAAAATGCTTCTATGCATTGTAGATGTAATTGGTAATTTTACTTTAGTTCAGCAGGTTTTATAGGTTGTTTCAGCATCCTATCTGGAAAAGAAGAACCCTAATAAGTGAAGTACACGGGACACCTTACTATTTAGATAGTTTTGACATTGGCTTTTCACTAAAGTAACAACTAGGGGTGTGAACCTTTGGGTAGATAGCGAATTGATTCAATTTACGATTTATACGGTTTATGATTCAATTGGGGAACAGTTTTTGGAAATTCAGAATTGTTCAATTCCATTTTAATTATTCCATTCCATTTTTTTTATGCATTCATAGGATTATGTAAATTATTTTCCTAATGTGTTTTCCCATTTCAGGAAAAGAAAATGTCAAACTAGTTAAGATTATACCAAGCCACTGGAAAAAATTAACTCAATTTTGAAGCAGATTTTCTTTTTTTATTGCCTATTTAATTTAATTAATTTATTAATTTATATATTTTTGCGGTGCAACTTGAATGTAAAAAAATGTAATCAATGGACATACAGGATAGATTATAACCAAAATTAAATGTGCTGATAGAATATTTTAGAGCCGAACATAACTAGGAAAATATTTAGTTTTATTTATTTACATGAATTTTCTTGGTCTGTAATTAATCATTTTGAAATTCTCTATTATTTCTAGTTTTTTCATGACCATTGTCAGTAAACTAATGCAATCTTATTCATTCAGTTTCCTCAAAGTCTTACATGCAAAAAAATAAAATAAAATAAAATAAAAATTTCCAAAGCACTTATCACGGTTTTACGCTGCCTGAAGGAATACGGAGTCGAGGATAAACGGAATAAGGTTTTTAATATATCCAACACAGGGGATATCCAACATGGAGCACAGAGGTAGACACACGCAAGTAGCAAGTGGTGAATGCAAATGCAAATGAAGACCCGACAAAACAGAGCTGAAAGGACAAGGCTTAAGTACAAAGGATAATTGGGGAAACACATGTGCATGGAATCATAAATTAACAGGGACATGGAACACATGAGGAAGAGAATGGACACACCTGGGAACTAATCAAACACGGAAAGACAGAAACTGGGTCACGGGCAAAAACACATTAAATGAGTCCAGGTGTGTGACAGTACTCCCCCCTCCCGGTAGGTGCGTCCTCGCACCGTAGAAACAACAGGGGGAGGCGTAGGTGGGAACTTGGGAGGAGGTTCCGGTGGAGGACGGACTTCCAGGAGGGGGCCAGCAGACAGGGACCACAGAAGGAGGAGCCAGGGAGGAGACGACGGAGGAAGGAGCCAGGGAGGAGACAGGAGCAGGAGGAGCCAGATGGTCCACCAGAGACCAGCCAGGACGGAGATCCAAGGTGGAGTCGACGGCGGGAGGAGCCATGGTGAAGGAAGGGTCGACGACACCAGGGGGCCGACAGGCGGAGACTGCACCGGTGGGTGAGGAGCCCAAGATGGAGCAGCACAGCCGCAGAGCCAGGGGGACGTCGAGGTTCCGGAGGGCCTAGGTGGAGCAGAAGGCTCAGGCGACCAAGGCGGAGGCAGGGTCCTGGCAGACCGATGTGGAGCCGGAGCGACCGAGGATGGAGGTGGAACCGGAGGGAAGGAGGAGCCTGACAGAGCCGGAGGGATGGAGTGACGAGGTGGAACCAGAGGAGTGGAGTCCCGAGGCGGCGGATGGTCGACGACTGACCAAGGTGGAGCCGGAGGGACGAGGGAGCCCGGTGGAGCAGGTGGGATGACAGGCCACGGTGGAGACGAGGGAGCTAAGAGCCAAGGCGGAGCCGCTGGGTCGAAGGACCGAGGAGGAGTCCAGGGCTCGGAGGCTGGAGGCGGAGACAGGGCCTTAACACGCCAAGGCGGAGCTGGAGACTGGCAGTCCAGCGGCGAACCACCGCGCCCCGATGGCGCGGACTGAGGGTGAGCTGCGGGACTGACTGGCACCAGCAGGGATGGCGAGGAACTGGCTGGTCTAGGAGGAGGAGAGAGGAGAAGGATGGGAGGAAGGACAGGAGGATCAGGACTGGACGGAACCAGCGAAAGAGGAGTAGAGGGACCAGCAGGTTTGAGAGGAGGCGGGAGAGGGAGGCTGGGAGGGAATACAGGAGACACAGAAGATTCAGAGCTGGGCGGAACCAGCGGAGACACAGAAGATTCAGAGCTGGGCGGAACCAGCGGAGACACAGAAGATTCAGAGCTGGGTGGAACCAGCGGAGACACAGAAGATTCAGAGCTGGGCGGAACCAGCGGAGACACAGAAGATTCAGAGCTGGGCGGAACCAGCGGAGACACAGAAGATTCAGAGCTGGGCGGAACCAGCGGAGAAACAGAAGATTCAGAGCTGGGCGGAGCCAGCGGAGATACAGGAAACTCAGGGCTGGGCGTAACCAGCGGAGAAATAGAAAACTCAGGGCTGGGCGTAACCAGCGGAGAAACAGAAAATTCAGGGCTGGGCGGAACCAGCGGAGAAACAGAAAACTCAGGGCTGGGCGTAACCAGCGGAGAAACAGAAGATTCAGGGCTGGGCGTAACCAGCGGAGAAACAGAAAACTCAGGGCTGGGCGTAACCAGCGGAGAAACAGAAGATTCAGGGCTGGGCGTAACCAGCGGAGAAACAGAAAACTCAGGGCTGGGCGGAACCAGCGGAGAAACAGAAAACTCAGGGCTGGGCGGAACCAGCAGAAATGGAGCAGAGGAAATGACTGGAGGAGGTAGGAGTGGGAGACTGAGAGGATATACAGGGGAGTCAGGGCTGGACGGAACCAGCGGGGAAACAGGAATATTAGGGATTACCTCCGTAGACCAGTCCATCAGATCCAGAACTTGCTCCATATAACTTTCAGGGACTGTATACAGCTCACCCTCAGTCGCAGAAGTGTGGGCAGGGCTTTCCTCCACGCCCTCGATCTCCACGAGGACTCCCACGATGCACTGTGTTGCCGGCTCACACACCTGGTCAGTCGCGCTCTCGAGATCCTGTTCCCTGTCGGTGAATGGCTCGGGCTCTGCGGCTGCGGTGGGCTCTGGCTCCGTGTAGCGAGTTGGTGGCTGGCTGGTCTCTGGGTTTTTCTACACGTGAAATATGAAGACATATAACTATGAAATATATCTTTTTTATTTTTTATATGCAGCTCATGGTATTTTTAATTTGTCAATAAAGGATGCTTATGTCAAATGAATGATAAGCAGATGTGGCGTTCAATCCATGATAAATCATTCATTTCTGCATATTATAGAATCAAAATCCACTTTAGATCTCAAACGGATGTTATTACAAAACCTAGATGATGGTTTAAAGTGGGTTTTAAGCAAAAGCATACATTTCCAACTGTAGCTTGATGCTAATTGTACCTCAACTTATATTTTGAAGTTGCATCCTTGTACGCATTACAGATGGTTTGTGTTTGTGTTTCTGATGAGGAACCAAATGATATTTGTCTTAACTTAATGCTGTATATTGAGCAGTGGATGATGTAAAAGCTATATATGAGATACAAAGGCTACATGAGGAAAAATGAGTTGTTGCTCATCTCACTCACAACAGATTCGGTTTTCCTCCAAATGAAGAAGAACAGTGAGATGCAAACTTAGAATATTACATGCAATAATTAAATATGCTAAATAACATATAAAGTGTCTTTGCGGCTGATCTTTTGATGATCTAATTCAAACATAATAACAAGCAAAAGTGACTTTAGATAAAAAAAAAAATTTTGTTGAAGAGTTTTATTCAAGCTTTTTGAATTTATATTTCCTTCAGTCTGAGGTTAAGTGATTTTAATTTTGATGTGAAAGGGATTTTACACCCCCCCCCCCCCTCAAAAATAAAGTATTTTAGAAACAAACAAGCAACCCCAATGTCAGATGAGAAAAAATTACACGAAAGTAACATAACACACATCTTTCCATAAAAAGTAACTACAGTAAGTAACTCAATTAGTTACTTTTTTAAAGGAAGTAATGCAGTGTTGTAATGCATAAATTTTAAAATAACTTTCTCTAACACTGTGTTATAAATAAAAATGTTTCATGTGTTTTCTTAGTAACGGCACATAAAGTGAGTGTTTCAGGAGATATCTTTGAAAACATCCATTGTTTTTCCAGTTCTGGTTATCATTTGACACAAAAATGCAGTATTTTCATTACAAAATGCAGTTTCACTTTAATGCATTGCATACACAAAAACAAAAGACACATGCATTTTCTAAACAAATGTAAAGTCAACACTTCACAAAATGCTGGATGAACTGCAACTCATTTTGCATTAGACCTGAAGCGTTGGTAGATTGAATAGCAAAAATAATGTAGGTTTTCAAACAGGTTTCCTGAATAGTTATTCAAGACAAGAAGTACTGATTTAAAAACGATTTTTGTAATATGAAATAGAATGCCAAGTAAAAACAAAAATTAAAACTCATTGAAAAACTAACTGAAATAAAACAGGACTTATTAAATTATTACATCTATTAATGATTAATGAATGGCAAAATGTGATTACATTTTAATGCATGTCATACACACAAAGACAAAAGCGATGCAGCTGTGGTTTGTAAACAGAAATGTAAAGTCATGCACATTATTCTAATTACTTTACATTATTTTATCATTTATTAATACTAAATCAACAGTTCTTATCTCTTGTTTAGAAACCCACACTATCAGATCATCTATGGCCTTCTTCATCACATCTATGGCCTTCTTTATCCATCTGGACAACAGCTCTTCTCTGCGGTTAAACAGAGATATGAAAAGTATTTTTTAACATGCAAGACATCTCAAACCTTTAACCAGTGCTTTAGCCCAAAATATGTCCATCTGAACTGCATCTGTATTTGTACTGGAACTGAATATCTCCTGGAAGGTGGTTCTTCCCATCTCGGTTTCAGACCACACACACCACCGAAAGATACAGATTCGTGGATAATGTTTTGTCAGTCCTAGCGGTCAAATCTGAGAGCTCATATTTAGTCAGCATCAAAATGATTTG
Organism: Carassius auratus; assembly: GCF_003368295.1. Lineage (NCBI taxonomy): Eukaryota > Metazoa > Chordata > Actinopteri > Cypriniformes > Cyprinidae > Carassius > Carassius auratus. The sequence continues at coordinate 36,686 of NW_020526027.1, read as the reverse complement.
CATAAAGACTTATTGTTTTTTGTTTTTAGTCTGTACAAATGTCAGTGCAAGTGTCCCGATGGAGAATGAACAGAAGACATGAACAGAATCTGATGAGATGCACAAGCCCCATTTCATGTGTTGTGTTCTGAAATGTGTTGATTGAGAAAACTTTACATGCAATCCGATGCAATTTAATCTGATTTCAGACTCTGAAAGTCCTGCTTATATGAAAGTACAAATATTCTCATTCATTTACATGTACATTACATGTTTTCCTTAGATATCCATCTAACATCAGAACCGTATTTATACATCATTCATGAAACTTTTTTTTCTGAAATGTTTTAAATGGTCTAACATTTTTAAACATTACCGCTTGTTTGAGAATGCTCAGAGAACATTCAAAAGTAACATTCCCATAATAATTTCAAAATGATACAATGGAATGTTCTCAGTGTTTGCATAACCAAGAAAAAAACGCTTAAAAAAAAAGGATGATTTGAACATTTAGAAAACATTCAGAAACAACATTTCACAACTTAATGGCAAAGTGAGAAAAAAAATTTTGAACTTTTTTTTTATTATTATTAGCTGGATACTGCAAGTACTGTATAATCACCATTTTTGCCTTATTGTAAGGTATTTTTGAAATCATTAGAATTTAAAGCGTTTATTGCTTGGATTTTTCTAATTGATTGGATTGTTTCGGATCTCAGTCAGATCGATTGAGGTGTTTACATGAAAGCTTTTCAGTCCGATCGCACCATTAATATGATTTATTATTTATGTGTGCATGTAAAGGTTGCTAGCGAGGTGCATTCTCAGTTATAGATGATATAACAGGCATCCCAGCGAACAATAACATTTTTTTTAATTAAGAATGTTTCTTCTTGGTTGTAGGAACATTCAGTTGTAACATTTTGAAACGTTATGAGAATGTTTAAAAGGAAACGTTACATTTGAATGTTCTTTAATCATTTAAAACACCAGTTTGTTTCTTGGTTATGTGAACGTAAGAGAAACATTCCATTTTGTTATGAAATGTTGTTTCTGAATGGGATTTTTTAAACGTTAAAATGTCCATAGAATTCCATTTAGAAAATTTTATGAGAATGTTTCAGTTCAGTTTCACTGAAAAACGCTATTCAACATAGTTCTGAGAACATTTCACAAGAATGTTATTTTAAGAAAATTTCCTCTCAACATTATGAGACCATATCAAATATTATTAATGTTATAAGAGTGTTCCATAAATATAATTTTAAGAATGAATTGTGCTAACTTTTAAAAAAACATTACAAATGTTAAGTGGCACTGTGAGCGATCTTATAAATTGGATTGATAGCAGGCAGAAACACTCTTCAGATTACATAAACGCTCTCAGAGTTACAGCAGATAAATCATGTTAATCTGTGCTAGATGAGTGTGTCTTTGTAGAAATGTAGACTAGGAAAGTTTCGTGCATCGCTCATATTTATTAGCATGTTCTCTCTGCTGTCTTTAAAACTGATGAAGTGCACTAGAACGAGGAACATTTAAATCTCACAGAACACACATACACACACACACACACACACACACGCACACACACACACATTGTGGGTTAATGCATCACAGATCCAGTGCACCTCAGATCACTATTTATTTCTTACGTCTGTGTTCATATATCACATCTACTACAGATATTCCTGCAGCACTTTTCCAGTTCTTCAGTTTGAGTTAAGGTCACACACAAGATTGATTCATTTTAAAAAGTGAGATCCAAAAAAAGTACTTCTGCAGTAACGTTAATGAAATGTTTGTTCAATGTTATTTGGTCTTTAATAATGTTCTTAATGTTAGCACAAAAATTTTATTTATAATCAAAAGAAAAAAATTCTGAAACATTTTTATGAATCGATTTTTAAATATTACTAACTACTTGTTTCAAAAAGCTCAGAGAAAAACATCCAATAGTGATATTCCTATTATCTGTCTGTAAATACGTTTTCAAAACGTTAGAACAAAACCTTGTTTATACATTTATACAAGATTCTTCCTTAAAATGCATTTAGTTAAACATTCACTTCATGTTTCTTTTTTTAACTGTTACTTTTCTAAACATTCTAAGAACATTTAAAAGTAACAATTGCATAATGTTGCAAACTTATCAAATATTCTTTCAACATTTCTATAACAAAAAGTTTCTCGAACATTTATAAAATTGGAAGTTTTGGATGTTTAGAGAACATTCAGAAACATATAACTTAACATTCGAAACATTCTTAGAATATATTTGTATTAGCTGGGAAAGTATTTACAACTGTATCCACATACATGCAGTGTATTTGCGTAAAAGTATATAATCATAATATATAGTTGCAAAATGTTGTTTATTGCTATATTTATTGCTTTAGTAGCTATATTATCGCTCAGCTCTTTATATGTAAAGTTGGATATATAGTAATTTGACATGAATAGTTAATATGAATGAGAAATGTTCTCAGATTGTTCTGGCAAGGTTCTTTCAAAGTTATAAACAAGGTTCTTCCAGGAACATTAATAGAACATTTGTTTAAAGTTATCTGTCCTCTTTAACTCTTTCCTCACCGTTGGAGGAATTTTCCGTAATTTATGAGACAACATTTCCATGCCATTGACGTAAATTTCCAGATTTAGAAAAAAAATAATTTTTCTAAGCTTTTCGTTTACAATCTTGCTTTTTTCATGAAACTTCCAACCTTCGAGTGTAGATATCAAAAGATGGCATGAAGCTAGAATAAAATGGGCTGTTTTGTTTAAAAGCAGAGGCTCTTGTTTTGGCATACAAATATTTTATTGTGAAAATGATAAAAATGCTGGCGGTGGTTAGCAACTTTTAAAAAAAGACGCTGGTGGAAAAAGAGTTAACAATGTTCTCAATATATATCAGCACAAAAAATATCAGCACAGTGTTTTTCACTGAAACGTTTTGAATGCAATGCTACTTTTAAACTACGTTCAGAGAACATCTAAAAGTAACACTTGAATGTTTAAATATAATCCAGCTCTGTTGTATATTACACACAAACTATATGTATTAGTATGTGTCTACTCTGAAACAGATAACGCTGTCTCTTTTGATGTCCCAGTGGCCGAGGCGTTGACCTTTGACCTGGGAATGTTTGATATGGCTGTTTAGTGACGGGTCGCCTTGAGCAACGCTCTGATGATTTTCAAACATTAGACATTCAAGAGAATAGAAAGGAAACAAAATAGCAGAATACTGCATATAGAATAAAAAAGTTATTTCATAATTTTCAATTAAAGATTTGCACGTGAAAAACATAATGTATAGAAGTACTTGAAATCGTTCTGATATGATTTTGGCATCTGTTTATCCTTTCAAACATCATTAGCATTTTAGATATTTAACCAGATTTCATGCAAAATGTCCTAATGTTAAGTTTGTCTGATCAAATAAGAACTCTTCATTTTATTTTTATAATGATTCTTCAATTATATAATTATTTTTACATCCATCCATACATGCACTACTTTTTAAAATTTGGGGTTCAGTCAGATTTCTGAAAGATATTAATACTTTTAATCAGCAAAGAGGCATAAATTCATAGTAAAGATTCAATTTCCTAAACTTTCTATTCATCTGTGAATCATGAAAAAATAAAGTGTATCACTGTTTCCACAAAAATATGAATGTGTTCAACATTGCTAATAATCCGAAATGTTTCTTGAGCAGTAAATCATCATACTTTCATGATTTCAGAAGATCATGTGACACTGAAGACTGGATGAATGATGCTGAAAATACAGCGGAGCATCACAGAAATAAATTACAGTTTAACACAGATTCACATAGAAAACAGCTATTTTGAATTATAATAATATTTCACTATTTTTACTATATTTTTGATCAAATAAATGCAGCCTCGGTGAGCAGAAGAGACTCCTTTTTAAAACTTAAAATCTTACCGACATCAAACTTTTGCACAGTCATGTTGTGTTCACCTACAGTCTAGTTTTGGTGTGGTCCGGTGAGAAAATTGTCCTGAAAATTGGCTTTTTAGATTGTTGTTCTATTCTCTTGTGTAAATAACCAGCAAGGAACGCTTAACTCTTTACATGCTGACTTAAATGCATCGTGCACATGTGAGACACATGCAGTGACATCAGCACTCGAGCCTCCTTATAAAATGTGGGTCACCTAAAGTAATGTTTATGAAATGTTCTTATAACTTTATTAATATTTGATCTACAGTATGTTCTAATAACGCTGAGAGAAATGAAGTTGTTATTGAGTAATGGGTTTGTAATGCAACGTTTCTCCTGCGCTTTGACTTTAAGACTCAGTCTGGGATTGTTTTAACAGCTGTGGGATGAGAGCGAGTCTGTGATCCGGAGAGGTTCTGTGTAAGTAGGGCTGATCTAAACAAACACACAGATGCCGAGCAGGTACAGACACACGTCAGCCACAGCATCATTCACCGCATCATTTATTTTGCATTGCTTGTGAAACAACTACAAGAAAAACTACAAGAATCTCCCTGTAACTTCATCTCAGTGTACTTCAAACTTCACGTATGCATATGCATCATACAACTCTATGAATTTCTAAATGCACAAAATCTGTCTCTCTTCTATCGTTTTTCGCCCGTGTAATGCAGTTTGTCCAGTAATCACTTTCTATGCTTGCAACATTGTTACGCTTTCTAATCAAGTTAGTTGTTTAAATCTAATCTGTTTGAATGATATATAGCAATTTTTGCTCTCACAATTAATTATTAAATTTTTAACCACAATAATAATAAAATAATAATATAATAAAATTCTTCAAATCTTCACTGAAAATAATTTGGTGTAGAAATAATCTTCACTAACACCAATCTTTGTTTCTTGCAAAAGGTGCTCCAATAATCCAATAAATAATACTTTTATTTACAAAAATATGAAAATATAAATAATTTATTTACAATGTAATCCTGAAAAACTTTTTTTTGCCATAATTTTTTTTTTTAAATTTTTTTTTTTTTTTTTTTGGACAATCCCAGCTAACAACTAGAACATTCTGGAAAGGTTTTTACAAAAAAATTTTTTACAAATAATTTTATTTAAATTGGACATTGGTCCAAATGTAAAATCTCATCTTTTAAATGTTACTGCTTGTTTCGGAATGTTCAGAGAAAATTCAAAAGTAACATTTCCATTTTTATTTTACTATTTTCCTAAATAATAACATGAAAAGTTCTCTTCAGATTCATAAAACCACGATTTTTTTTTTTTTAATCTTTAGAAAATCTGGAAATTGTACAGAACATAACGTTTTCATAACTTACCATGAATATTACCAGAACACATTTTTGTTAACTGCATTTAAGAGCAATTTCACTCCAAACAAATGCATTCAATTGAGCGGCTGTGTGATGTGGCCTGCACTCTGTCAGCTGTGAACGTTTCCCAAATAATGTGCACGTTTTCATTTTGCTAAAAAAGCAGCACTGCAGAACATGCACCACAACGCAGATATTGCCGGTGTTCCCAGGAGCTTTCAGGTCGTGCTTCACCAGAGCGAGCAGACACTGTTTATTTGTGCTGGCAGTATGAGTGTGCACTACCTAGGGGGTGGACCTCCTCATTTGGATGGAGACGTGATGGGGTCTTGACGGTTGGGGAGTCAGCCAGAGTGCAGGCCTCTTTTAATGCTCCCAGCTCTCAGAATTGGAGCAGACACACCGGCTCCTGTCTTAACAGCTCTCACTCGCTGCGGAGGGTTTGATACGAGTGTCTCGTTAGCCGTCTCGGACACCTGCCCTCATCACCATGAGCCTCGCATCCAAACCACAACCAAATCAACCCCTCATCATTTAGTGAATGACTTAATACTGGAGTCGATCGGTGACATCAAGTCTGCAAACTTCCAACAGATCTCCATTACTTCCTGATACTGAAAATACTGAAATGCTGTCTTGTTTTACAGTGCAAATGTCTAACGATTGATCGATGATCAAAATGACAGAAAATAAAAAAAAGTCTTGTTTGTGGTTAAAAAAGAACAAATACTGTATTTGCCAGTGTGTTCAGAAAAATCTAAGTAATACAAAGGGAAAACTAGTTTTAATATCCCACTGGCAGATATTTGTTGTGTTTTAAGCACAAACTCATTGCAATTTCAAGCCATTTCTATCCAGAAAATCTCAATAAATCTTGATGTTTAAAGATGTTAAGATATTTTACAACAACAACAACAAAAAGACCTTAAGAGTTTTTAAGACATTCAGAAACCCTGCAAAAGGAAAATTGATTTATTATTCTGTTACATATTTACATCTCTTAAATAGAATTCGACTGATAAAAAGGGTGCAAGTCAGCTTTTTAATTTTAATCAAATAATTGCAGTGCACTGTAAAATATTTCAAAATTTATGTTGAAAATGTTTGTGCTGCATTAATTAAACTGTGAACTGAAAATAATACATAAATAAATAGTGAACCTACTGTTTTAGTTGAACCAATTGAATAGTACTATAAACTATAAAATCTCAAATCATTTCATGAGATTTTGGTCTGCAAATCTGAGCACAGTTTGAGACTTTGAGACCTTTACTGAAGAGATATGTGAGATTATATTCTATTTTCTCAGGAGAAATATCTTATAAGCAAGAGAATTAAGACTAAAAGTCTCCAATTGGAGACTAAAAATAAATGCAGACAATAATAGCTCACATCATGTAATGAAATCTATGACTTTTGCAGACTTTGGGGGAATGTGAGCACAATTTGAGACTTTTCTAAAATCGACTTTCCCCCCTAAGAAGCATGGGAATGAATCTCAGCTGAGATCGTAAAGATCTCATTTGTACCTTCTTTCCTCTGGGATGTCAGTGTTTGTTTGTGAGGGCTAATAGTTCACAGCTCTGCATCAGAACAGAAAGCTCACAAATCCTTCTCAAACAATCTTCTCTTCTGGCAGGTAGCAGATCGGAGTTTCTGCCAGATATCACATTTCCCTCAACTGGCAGCTTCTTCAAGTGAAAAATCACTCTTTGTTTCTAAAAGCTAAACATTCACTTTATTCTGGACGTCTGTTATAGTAATGATGGTAGCTTTGTAATTAACTTCACATCACATTCTAAAACGAGTAGGTTCAGCTGTTTGGGCTTCATCTGAACTTTCTCAGGCCACGAGGAACATTTGAAACGGTTCGACAGTTTCTAAATATTCAAAATTATCTGTCTGTGTAATGAAACCTACGAATACAACAAGCAACTGTACATCAGCAGAATACGAAATCAAATCAAACACTGTAAGAAAACGGTGATTGCGTGACATTTTCGACATTTCAAATAAACTATTTGACGTTTATTTGTAATATTCTAAGAACATCTTAAATGTGTTTTTGTCGTGATTTTAATGTTATTTAACAATGATCAAGTACAAATAACATCGCGAGGTCGTCCTGAGAATGTTAATCTAAGGAATGTTTTCTCTCAACGTTAGGAGAACGCATATCAAATATTAGATATAAAGTTACAAGAACATTCCACAAACGTTACTTAAAGAATGTTTTGTTCTAACATTTAGAATACTTAAAAAAAACGTTAGTAGATTTGCGATAATGTTGAGAGAATGCTAAGTGTATAATACACATAATCGGTGTGAAATTATGTACTGTATCTAAACACATTTACGCAGATGTGTAAGTAAAAGTTGCAAACATATTTTTTGCATAATAATTTGCATGTTTTAAAGTACATTTGTGTCCCTGGAGCACAGAACAAGTCTTAAGTTTCTGGGGTATATTTGTAGCAATAGCCAAAAATACATCGTATATGTCAAAAATATTGATTTTATGCCAAAAATCTTTAGGATATTAAGTAAAGATCATGTTGCATGAAGATAGTTTGTAAATTTACTACCGTAAATATATTAAAACTTCATTTTTGATTAGTAATATGCATTGCAAAGAACTTAATTTGGACAACTTTAAAGAAGATTTTCTATAGATTTTTTTTTGCTCCCTCAGATTCCACATTTTCCAAATATTGTCCAATCCTAAATAAACCATACATCAATAGATAGCTCATTTATTCGGCTTTCAGTTGATGCATGAATCTCAATTTTGATAAACTGACCCTTATGACTGCTTTTGAGCTCCAGGGTCACATTTGTGCTATTTTAAAGATGGAGCTTCGCCCCTCACACGCAGTCTAAACGAACAGAACTGGATGAAATGCTTTCAGATTTTAATGATGATTATTTTTAATGCTGGTCGGAGTCGGACGGGTGTAGGACCCGCCAGCGAAGGCCTGTAATGTTTTCAGGCTGTGTAAACCATGTCTCCGGAACATTGTGTTTGTCAGGTCATTCCCTTAAGCACCCTTCATCCTCACGCTGTTATTCTTTTCTATCCCTTTCTCCGTTTGGGATCTACAGATCTACTGCAACCTTTCACAGATTTCCCGCTCGAGTCCTGCCACTGCATGTGTCACAAGAGACACGATGAGGGCGGTTTATTAAAATAAAACTGCACACTTGGTCCAATTTATGCATTTTTTCTTTCAAATAAACTGTTTAATTGTAAAACAAATAGCCTCATTATGCCTCTTCATTAAGTCTCACCAAGAGTCACATTCAATTAATAAATAATGTCTTAAATAATGCTTGAACAGTGTGCTCGCTCTTATAATGTCAGAAAGATTAAAGCATGACTGCTTTTAGTGCATACTTAAGAATATAGTCAAATATTACAATTGGGAAGATATTTTTAAACTCATTTTTAGAGCTTTAGTTCTAACCATGCAATTAACCCTAACCTAAGGGTACAATTTATAAACAAATTAACAAATTCATAAAATGCATTATTGAAGTGTTTGTTCTTAAATAAAACGTTTGTAATGCAGAGCAATCAAAGAAGCTATTCATGCAATTATTTACAAGAAATCAGATTGTTGGCATCTGCCTACAATAATCTAACCCTAACTCTAACCCCTAACCCTAACCTAACCTAACCCAACCCTAACCCTAACCCTAACCCTAACCCTAAATATAAACAGGTCCGTTAAATCTGTGAAAATCACATTTGTATTCTTTGTTGTTGATGATTTTAGTGGTCCAGTGTACTTCCACCAATATATCTCAACCAAAATCATTTAGATCTAGTCTTTTAGATGACATATAGATTTAAAACATGCTATTAAACAGACTTCTGAATATTGACATCTACTCACAAATCCCCGTCGAATGATGTGTGTGGTCTTCATGTTTGCCAGATCTACAGAAAAGACACATCAAAAGCAGCTTGAGTTCTTATTTTGAAGATTTTCAAAGACTAATTTTCAAAGATGCTATAAAGAGAAATGGGTCACGGAAAAGAAAAGAAGCCATAATTGCTATCATAAAAGAGGGCAAAAATAAGATAAATCGCAGTGAGCGTGGCACTTCTGATGGTAACAAAGTGTCAAAGGTTTTTTAAATTCATTGCATGAAAAAGCAGTATGTCTGAAGACTACAAGCGTTGCTACTCTGCACCAACATCTTTTCTTTTAAGTTAAGTCATTTGCATATTCATGAAGTCATAAAAATGCATATTATTAAGCGAATCATAAACCTTTGTGTGTTTAATAAATACTATTGATGCAAATGCACAAAATGAAGAATATCTGCAGATTTGGTTTGGTCTGAAATGAATCAGTGGTAATGAACACACCCATCATAACTGTAATAAAATACATTCTCGTTTTTATTTTACGAGGTGGGATTGATCGTTAGATATTGATGTCAGCCCTGAGATAATTCCCGGGATTTCCCATTCCCATGTTTTCTACTCCCAGACACATTTTCTCGTACTTAATTGGTGTGTTTTCTTGTTTGTCACTTACTGATGTAATACTGTGGAGAGAAATTATTTTATGTTCCATGTGAATCAAGCTATCATCCGCATATTACTTTTCCAGATGAGCTTAACCACGATTCCAGGAACACCCCGAGTCTGAAGAACAATCCTCATGTGCTTGGAGAGTTGTGTTCTTGTTTACTGTGTGTGTGTGTGTGTGTTTCTCATGAATGGAAAGCTTGGAATTGCTGTGGTAATGGAATCCCATTGCCTGGTTATTCCAGTTACTGTGAGTAGCGTGTGAGGAGAGTTGGCTACAACTAATTGTATCTCACTTTCTCATCCACAGTGGTTCTTGACTGCTTTTACTTCAGGGCCTGGATTTTAAAGTACACTGGACAGCAATAAAATAATGTCTTTAAATCAATCGTTGAAGTTTAGTAATATTACCGTAACTGCACTGGCCCAGAAATATATTACGTTATTAGTCTAACATGTTTGTTTTTTCATATAACTCTGAAACTGACAGTTTCATGCTTTTCGCCCATCATTTTTGGTAGACGCCATTTTTGCAACCTTTTTAGTGACTTTCTCCCTCAAAACAGCACCTAGAGACTTTTTAGACAGTTGACGATTTTCTCGAATGTCGTTGTAATTATAAATCCGAATTTGAGTTTAGAAGTGACTTCGGTTCAACATGGACACGTTTCAGTCACAATTTCATACTTGTTTTGTTGTCTGACAACAGAAACAGAAAAATCTGTAATTGAAAATCATTTATTGGGAATTTGGCTTTGATAAAATACAGATTGTGAGCACTGAGAATAGGAGAGAAGCAAACAGATGTAAATTACCGATAGTTTTTATAACCTTAAAGTCGATATACGTTCTCAATTTTGAGAGAAATGTTTTTAGAGCAACATTTTCAATTTGTATTTGATTAACTAAGAAATGATTTTGTAACTTATAAATAACATTATAATCTCTACAGGTAGTGGATATTTGATTTTTTTTTAGAATATTAAGCATTTTGTTAAATAACGTTCGATTTCATGTGATTATAAATATAACAGATAGCTGTAAGAAACTTCTTTGTAAAATTGAAATAATGTCATAATCACCACAAGAAAACTGGACATTTCAGCGTTTTAGAAACATTTTCAAATGATTTTCCCACAATGTATTTATAACGAAATTTGTGACCTGGGATGTTTGCATCGCGCTAATTTTACAGGCAGATTAAACAAATTTGTTGCAAAAAACTATGGTTTGATTGGACACATCACTTTTGACATCCACAACAAAAATAAGGAATAAATCACTTTAACCCATCAAATTTGCATCTTATTCGCATTTAATGTTTTCCTGATGTCGACATCTGCCTGTTTTTTTTTGGTCTCGAACCACCAGATCTAACTATCTGAGAGTTTCTGAAGACGGTTTAACAAAGAAATGCGTAAAAGTACAAAATAATTGTGTTGGTTTAGGCTCAGCTAAACTAAATCTAAACAAAACCCACTTAGTGACTAGTTGGTCGATTGAAAATCTTCTTGACCCATTTATATATGTTTGTATTTGCAGAAATGGCTTTGCTGTAGACATCAATCAAACGTGTTTGGCATCTCTGATAGATCAGATTGGTTTGCTTGTAAAATTGATGAGAAACAAACAAGCATTATTGAAGCAATGTGCATCTGATTTGTTTGTAGTCCTGGGAATTTCACTGTGAAGCTTAGTCTGGGATTGTTACTGGTCTACAGTCTGTCTTTCACATAAACCCTCTTTGCTCGAGGGTCTACAGGTAAAAGATGCGTGTGAACAGACACTTTTCATGCTTGTATGTTTGTGTTTGTGCATTTGAGTTCCTGCTCTTTGATGTCAAGGAAAAACATTTAAACTTCAATCTAGCAAACATTTAGATTAGAATGGCAAGCGTTCAGTGACTCTTCTTGCATTGGAATCAAATGGATTTAGATTTTTTGGATAGGCTTTTTCGGTGCCCCACTAACAAATGAATAGATAACTAATTAAAAAGTAACTAGATTGTGCAATATTTCCCTGAGAGATCTTGAATAGAGACTGATCACATCATGAATAGTGTTGATAAACTTAAAACACCAGTGTAATGTTCACACATTTTCCAGAAGTGTTTTATCTGTGCTCTGGTTTAAATCAGTTTAAATGTGTTTAAGAGTGTGTATTTTGGCTTTCTTAATCAGGAAATTCTCTAAAATGAAAATGCTTTCCAGAAACCTGCTTTATCTGCCTCCTGCAGCTGCAAAATAATTGTATAGTATTGCACATCTATCTATTAAGCTGTCGGGCTCATTGGCTTCAGTCATCTCATGGGAATTGCCTCATCATCTGTAAGCGCAGGAGTGATTTAGGGAAACACGGATGTGTGATAATTCTCAGAACAGAAGTGTTGAGTCACTACGGTTTGGCACTGTGTTTCTGCTGTTTTTGGCAAGTGTTTGCGTGATTGGCATTGCTCCGCATTACCAAAAAAAAAAAAAAGCTTTTCCCAGCTTGTCATATGCATGCTGCCTTGAAATCGTCTTAAGATGTTCTAACCCACGAGCTGAGAAATTGTAATTAGGATGAGATGTTTATGAGGTTTTGGTCAGAATATATTGATGCGGTGGAATATTTCATTCCCCAACCCCATCGTATTTTATTGTTCTTAAACAGATTTTACGCATAGTTTTGTGAAACAAATTGTCTAACTCAGCAGAATTTTGCAAACTTTAACAGGATGTTTCCAAATTAAACTTTACAGTCAGAATTACAGCTTAAAAGTATCTGTTAATTAGTCAAATATACAGCTGATAAAACTAAACTGTATGTCATAAGTGTGTCATCAACTTTGAACATCATGTGGTTTCTTACTGTTAGGAACAAAAAAATACAAAAGTTTGCAAAAGTGAGTTTTTCATTGAAAATTGAGAATTTCAGATAACTTTTGGAAACTCAATCAACTGTATTGCCAATTGATCTCAAACTGACTTGACCCTGTGACCCAGTTTCGGCTCAGATCCGGCCCACATCTGGCCCACATTTCTATCTGGGAAGAACATGGCTTAGACATTTCTTTCTCTTGAGCATTTTTCTAGTGATTAAACACTGTAAGGTCTGAAAGAGTCAGTAAAGAGTCTATTTCAAGCTTTAATAATGATGCACAGCTCTGCAAGTGCAATATATAATGCATGCATACTTTAAATATTACATGCAGTAGCTATTATAATAATATGAATATGATAGATTTATATCGTCTTGTGCTGTTTCAAGGTCTCATTGGTTCAGATGTCCATTTACAGAGCATGTAAAGACCAGAAGAGAAGGGAGGATGTGTTCTTTGATTGATGGTTTGAAACGCAGCCATCAATGTTTTCATTTTTTAAAGCGTACTTCTGTCCAAAACAACAAAATTGTCAGCTTCATATCATCTGCTGTGTTTGCATAAAAGCAATCTCATGAAACTTGTAAAATGCGTCCAGCTCATATTTCACCTCAAAACCTTTTGTCCTATTAGTTGTACTGGTTTAAATAAAAAAGTACTTTAATGCAATGTCTTTTTCTGCACTGCAGAATAAATAATCCCGACTTGCGAATAAGAATGCAAAACAATTTTCCCCATTATTTTGAGTTGAAATATGACCTCTTTGTGTGAGGTCAAAACAGAGGTGAAAACATCTGATGGTACAAGCTGTGTTTTTTTTTCAAAGCCAAAACCTCAGCAAATCTACAGGCCAACGATGGGGGCACGTTGAAGATTGACCGTTTCTCATTGGGAAGGTTTATCAGAAAGACATGTCTCGTGAGTGTGCTTTTGCGTGTGTGGTTCGCAGTAAATCAGGGCATGTACTGTGGCTACCCTGCGTGGTCCAAACCCTCCAGAGCGCTGCGGTGTCATGACAGGAAGCGAGAGGAAAGCAGCATGTGTCTGCTATGAATTAACCAGTGTAAATGTAAGACTCCCTCTGAGACTCCCTCTGTGCATGTGGGCCGCAAAGCAGCTTTGCACGTTTTTGAATGTGTGTGTGTGAAAAGATGCTATTCAGACGCCACCACCTGTGCTATAGAAAAGTAAATTAGTAAGTACATTTAGACCTTTAATTTACATGAACGACGAGCAGTGTTTTATTAATATTTATGTGTGTTTGTACAGCCAGCTAGCAGATGTGGCTAGCAAAGCATAGCTGTTTTGGAGCAACTTACTGTGCATTAATATAAATATTTAATTTAATGAAATACACAGTATTAAAGTCAACAATGCATTTTATCTACATCTATAAAAACAGTTTTAAGTCACTTTTATGAATCGTTTTTTATCATCTTTTTAAAAATTACAGGCTTATGAAAACAAAAAAAAAATTTGTGACAGTGAATCAATAATAAACTTGGGATTTATTTTGCTATTCTTTTATATATTTATTAAAAGCAATATATTTTAAATAGCTCTTTTAATGACGAGAAGTTTATATAATTTTTTTCTAGAAAAATACTTACGTATATTTTAGAACCTGTATTTTTGCACAGTAAAATAGATTTACATGACAAACATTGTTCTAAAGTACTATAAAACACTGCTGACAGAGTGGTTACTTTTGCTTTTAAAACTTTAAGATTTAGTCGTACATTAATAATTCTATATAATGACCTATATTTATAATCTGAAGTCCAGTATTGGTAAACATGAAGTTCATACCTGATTTTGCATAGAGTAATTTATCAGAGACAGTGGGTTTGAAAGTACACACTAATTTATGCTTCATCAAAGACACTTCCTCTGAGATTTTATAATCAAATCCGTTGCATCCTCTATAGCTTGCTGTAGTCGGTGAACTTCATGCTCGTCCCGTAGGAAACAGACTGGAAGTTCTCCATTGAGAAGCACTAAATCACTGCTTCCCAGTCTAATTTGGTACACATTTCCGTACCTCTTTGCCAACATGGAAAAGGTGATGTGGGGCATTTGGCCAAGCTGCATGGCGTTACCCACAAGCGGCCCAGCGAAGGACCCTGGAAGCCTCTTTTTGAGAGTGAGATTCCTGACCCAGAAACAAGCCTCCAGACAGTAGAGGAAGATGAAAGATGCTCCATTCCTTGAGGATGCAACCAGTATTCATGCCATACTCTGTGTCTGAAAGCGTCATGATATTCTGAAGCTCCGAAGGCTTGTTTTTACATACATTTCGCCTGGTATAAGTGTATTATGAGACAGGAAGAATTTCGGAACCCTGCTGTTTTTTCCCTCTTTGTTTGTGGGGTTAAAGGAAGATGGGTCAGGGTTTGCGGAGCTGTGGTGTCTGTCCAGAGATGACCCATTACGGCCGGAGAGCAGACGCCTGGACACACACCTTGAGCCATCTACAGATGCATAATCCTTCAGACAACTACATTTCAGTATGCATTAGATATATTGCATTAGACAGCGAAATACCAAAGCAAGAGTCATGTATTTTAAAGTGTTGAACTTGTTGTTGAACTTGAAGACAGTCAGCAATGTGTTGGTTTGTGGTTAGTGGATCTTCGTTGTTTCTCTACACCTGATGATCCAGGACAACTGCGTGAATTTGAGGAGAACTGACTTTATACATCCACTAACATCACCAAAATACCAGCTTATTCAAACGTGATGAAGAAAAGTGAGCATTAGTGAGAAGATCCTGCAGCATCTGATTGATGTTCAAACACTGTTTTATCGACTTTTTGGTAGTATCTACTCTATTTGTGTGTTTATACAAGAAAGTAAGAAAATATCAGTCATTAGGCTTAACGGAGGTGCGCCTTCATTTAATGATGTATTTTCCTTTCTACATATATTTTTTTAATAGATTGTTCGTTTTATTTGTCTTGCTGTAAAGTGTTCAATTGTCTGAGTAAGTTGAAAAAAAAAAACGTAAAACCTGAAATGCTGTCAATTAATTTTTTACAGAATACATTGTCTAACATATGAGCAGTGTGAGTCTGCTCTAATTGGGATTTCATCGTGTTTGTAATCCACAATGTGATGCCCATTGAACGCTAGTGGAATCAACTCGCTTTAGGTTTTCAGTCTGTAAACTCTTCAAAGTTTGAAATGTTTTTTAATGCCTCGGACAAAGAACAGATACAAACAATGGAGTTAAATATGTACCAAGACTGTATATTTATCATGAGCTGTAGTTAGAATAATGACTGTTATATAAATTTAATAAGATAATTGGACTTGAAAGATGTGGCTTTACAGAAATACTTCAGCAAACTGAAATATTGGCCATAAAACTAACAATAAGGATATATAGAGACAATATGCATAAGTGAAGACAGATGCAGAACATTTAGATAATAAAAATGTCTTTTAAATGCCTGCCTGGTTTGGTTTGATGTGAATGTAATTTCTTATGAAAGTTAAGAAAGAGAGTGAGTGCATCTGTAAAAAAGCACTTTATTTATTCCACTTATAGCTTATTTTCCAATAGTAAAAAAAACACATTCAAAATAATACCTGAACGTCAAAATAAAATAAAAAACTGAGCTTGCAAAACATTCAGTGTAATCATTTACCATAATATATGCAATATGATACAGGAGTATATCTTGAGATAGTAGCTCTGATTTATAATACTTGTTTTATACATTATTTTGAAGATTTGTGCATGTGATGAACCTTCAAAAGGACATAACGAGACACTTAAGACTTGAGAAACAGAACAGACTCATTGCATTGGTTGCAAATTGGCATTGTCACATTGTCACAATTTGCAGTACTTTTTAAAGCATTAAGTGAATAAAAGTCTATGCATTTTATAAAGAATAGGATTTATAGACACAGTTGTATAATAAACGATTACATGCCTATAATCACATTGTTATGCAAGTATAATTAAAAACACTGCTATGCCAAATCTGGGACGAGCTCATAGGAAGTAAACGTTCTCCAACAGCTGCTGTCCATTAACATGAATGAACACCATCTACAAACAATTGCATGATATTATATAATAATTGATATGTCTACAGTGTTAGCATTCGACCATAAACATTTCATATAACAGTCTTTCTTTCATTATATTGAAGCTTAAACAATGTTTTATAAACATAAATCAATTAAAACATTACCATTTAGGAGTGTAGAAGAATCTCTTCAGTAACCTGACAACATATTATATGAATCAGTTTATTGAAACATGTATAAATATTAAATATAGATTTACTAAACAGCATTCAGTGCAGCTTTACTAATACTCATTGCTATGTGGAATATATTTGTAGTATGTGCAGTCTTTGCTGGGCTTTAGTCACAAAAACAACTCATGCCGGCGATACCAAGCCAAACAGTTTTCCTCGGAGCTTGGCTGAGATTGTGTAATGGAGCGGCTTCAGTGTTAAACCATACGAGCAGTCCATGGAGAGATCCTGAGACGGGTTGCTGTCAAACGAACACTGGTGCAAAAGGATGGCAGAGAACAGAAAGACCTCCACTTTGGCGATCTGATCGCCGATGCATCGTCTCTTACCTGTGGAGAAGACCATCACGCTGTTGGTCAGGTCTTTATCCAGAGCTCCGGTCTCGTCCAGGAATCTCGACGGGTCGAAGACGTGAGGATCCTGCCACTTTTGAGGGTCGTGGTTGACGGACCATTGGTTGATGAACACCACGGTGTCTTTGGGGATGTGGAGACCTTCGATGGTGACGTCTGCGGTGGTGGAGTGGGGTATGGTGACGGGGACGAAACTGGTGTAGCGCATGGTTTCGTAGATGAAGGCGTCCAGGTAGGTCAGGTTACTCTTGTCTTCTATTGATGGGAGTCTGTCACGACCGACTACTTTATCAATCTGCTCTTGGAGTTTGGTTTGGATTGATGGGTATTTGACTAAAAGCAGAAGAATCCATTGCATGGCTGTGGACACCGTGTCTTGTCCTGCACCGATTAAATCAGTGACCGTAGACTCAACAAAGTCTTTAGTCAGCATGCTCTCTTTCCCGTGCTCAATTACGCCGATGATTGCATCGCTCATGTCACGGGTGACCGCAGGGTCGTACGTGTCTCTATGCTGCATCACTTTGTCCTTCACATAAGCGAAGAACTCTTCATTAAGGAGCTTGAAGTTTTGATAAACGCTTCGGACCGGATTGGGAAACGACTGCAGCCAAGGCATAACATCCACCAGGCTTCCAGCGCCAACAGTTTCGCCAAACTTCTCCACTCTTTTCAGGAGAGTCCTGAACTCGGGATCGTCGTGGCCATAGCGTTTCCCAAAGCAGAGCGCGCAGATGACGTTTGCGGCGGCGACGGTGAATTCGTGCGAAGGATTGAAGTGTCGTCCGTCGGCGCCGAGCCTCAGAAACTTCTGGACCAGATCCATGGCTTCGCCTACAACGTGTTGTTCGAATGTGTGTTTGGTTTGAGTGTTAGCTAACGAGAATGCTCTTAAAGTCGATTGAGCTACTTTCCGATGCACCTTCCACTGTTTGCTGTAACTGCTGAACACCATGCTCCGACCGCCGGAGATCATCTGAAAAGACAGAAAGTTTGGCCTCCCGGCAAATTCAGTGCTGTGTTCAATAAGCGCCTTGCGTATAGCAACGTCTCCATTCAGAACCACAATGTCGCTTCGCCCGAGTCTGATCTGGTAGACGTTTCCGTACTTCTTCGCCAGCTTGGAGAAGGTGATGTGTGGCATTTGTCCCAGCTGCATGGCGTTGCCCACCAAAGGCCAGGCGAACGGGCCTGGAAGCCTTTTCTTGATCGTGAGATTTCTGACCCAAAGACAGGCCTCCAGGAAGAAGAGGATGATGAAGGATGCTATCAAAGCCGGCTGAACCTGTCCGCTCCATTCCTTCATGATGCTGCTGCTCTCAAACTCAGCTTCAGTCAGAGCCATTCTGATGCACTTTTATTCTTCTGATGAGATGCTGTTTTGTGCTTAAATAATGTTAATTTTCTATGCTATATAGAGAGAGAAATGTAAGCATCCATTCTTCTTTATGCATGCAAAATTAATGTAAACCAAATCTCTCAGTTCGCAGTTCAGTCTCTTTTAATTATTCTGCATGCACTGAGTTAATGTAATTTTTTTCCAGGATAAGCTGACAGGGTTTTCTGAGCTGCTTGGTTGGATCCATGTCTTTTATATATGTTTGCAGCACAGGGGGCAGGACCCGATGATAGTCTCACTCCTCCCCTTGTGAAAGCCGCAGAGACTCAGTCAGAAGATCTTAAGATCTGAACACGGAGACACAAGTGCGGGAAACCGGGAAACAACGGAACCTGCGGTGAAATAGCGCGTGAATCATCTTTGTTTCGTTGCACGCGCTCTGTGCGGAGTATTTCTCATCATCATTGCGGAGATGCAGAGAACTTAACTGTGCGAAACTCTTTCGGTCTGTGCCAATCATCATAACTCAAACAGACTGATGCATTAATCCTTTTATGTTGCTGAATTCTTTGCATCTTTTTATTTGACGCGCGCGACTTTCTAGTAGTTTGCGCACTCTTATAATATACTTATTTCTGCTCTGGTTTGCACGGGATTACAGTCAAATGTTATTTTAAGCTTGATGCAATCATCGACGGCATCCCAGACTTCAGACGTTTGTCTTGGGGAATGTTTCGTAATAAAAAGACGCTCTGTTTTGCAGACCCACTTTACATAAACCCTAAAAAAGGAAAAGTATGCATGCATGGAGTTATGAAGCACGACTAGACACTGAAAACCCACGTGTGTCCCTTTGTGTATTTAAACCCGTTGTACAATATATATAATTTATTATATGTATTATGAATATGAATTTCAGTCTGAAATAGCATCGTATGTTATAATAAACATCAAAATGTTTTATGCATATTGTAAAAAATGATCACAGAGTGAAAGTTTTCAAAATAAATAATTTAACATCCATAATTCAGTGTCAATACAAATTTGATCTCCGAGTACAAACAGTTGATTTTTAGTACATATGTCAACATTTTACAACAGAGGGAAACAATAAAGTTTGTGAATGATCTTTAAGAGCATAATCTGATGTTGTGTTCACATGTGGATGGTGCATCGTGTTCTGGGGTCTGTGATCTCATCATAAAGCACCCCAGGTTCTCTCCTGGCACTTTTCCTCTCACAATTTTAGGATAAATTTTCACATGTGTTTCTGGGTATGCAGTCGTTTAGAAATGGATAAATTGCAAGCATGCTTTCATAACGTGCACTAAAGCAGATCCTCTCAGACACTTATTCTGGAAGAATTAATGGGTCATTTGTCTTTAAAAGATGTAAATGCATATGAAGAAGCTGAAGGATTTTTATTTTGATGCATGTGTATATTACATTTGATTACATTTTTCCATTGCTGTGCGTTCCCTTTGTACAGACTCATATCAGTTTGCATTTGTATTTTTTCATACATGTTTGCACTTCCATTGATATATATTTAATCAAAGTGAATGAAGTGCTCTGAAATCTCTATAGAACTGAATGTTCTTGATGCATTTGTTTCTCTTCTGAGCGCCAGACAGGACATAAATGTTCCTTGTTTTCTCAGCAGAAGGAGTTTGTTTGTGCAGGGATCTAATGACTTTAATTGCATCGCTGCAGTGTTTCTAGAGTCAGAGAGACAGTAGCATTGATTTCTTGCTGATAGTACACTTTCCTGGATGCAAACCTCCACTAAAACGAGATGTGCCTGTGAGAACAGAGGAAGGAGAAGCTGCCAAATTCAATCAGTTCCAATCCGCTTGGATTTAGAAGCCCACTGTTTTTGCTCCCTAGGAGAGAATAAACATCTTCACCGAAACAAGATTAGATTTCACTGTGCACTGTTCAGGGAACACTAGAGACGAGGAACTAGTGTGCATTAAACTGTCCATTAATAATCTGTGTTTGTAAGCAGTGGTAACACTGTTAGAAGCCTTAGTTTAATTCATTACAAACATATTTTAATGCATTAATTATGTCTTGAAATGCATTTTATTATGCATTACGATCTCACGAATAACAATGAATCTGAATATGCATTTTAACTTTGGTTAAATGAAAAGATATAATCCATTGCATTATTATGAATATGCATTATGAGTTACCAATTGTCTTCTTAAAAAAAAAAAAAAAAAAAAAAAATTCTCTTAAAACTTAAAAATAATATTTTAATACATGGTTTTTAAGAGCTCAACATTTTGACTGTAATATTTAATATTATATTATATTTACACAAGCTTTTATATTTTAGTGTTTTGACTTAGTGTTTTATTTTATAGTATAAAAATATAATAGAATGTAACTATAATGATATATTAGTGTGAGATAAGATAATATTTATAATATGTTACAAAATGCAAATATTTTTATATCATTATCTAAATCTAAAGTATGAAAATTATTCTCGTAAATCTTGCAAATAGCATTAAAATGCATGATTTAAAAAATATAAGCAAAATAAAACACAACTAAACCTTTTATATTTTAATTTAGTTTAATAAAAGTGTGATTAGTAAATATTCTGTGTAAAACAAAAAGATATTTGTATCATTATCTTCTTAAATCGAATAAAATAAAACATGTTCTCACAGATCTTAATATACATTTTTAAAAGTGCAGCATTTTGATTGACTGACTGTAATATTTGCATCATAAGACAAAATCTTTTAAGTATTTTTGTATTGGACCGTAATCTATTATATTATAACATCAGAAATGATGGATGCATGTAACAAATGTTGATGACTCAGTTTCGCAGTGTTACTATCAGAGCTCAGCGCTGCCAGAATCCCATCACATCTTTCCGTTCGGGAGAGTCCTCAGGAATCCCGTGATTCACATATGGTCTCTTACATCAACGTCCGCACTAATCAGAGCCAGCTTTACAGTGTGTGTGTGTGTGAAGCTGTCGTGCTTGCCTGCCATTATTCTCTTTAACCTGGCTGTGAAAGGCTGGCCGTGACCCCGGAGGGTCGGGAAGGTCGAGGACTTGGCAGCCGGCAGCGTGTGGACGAGCAGATCCCGGTCTGGAGCTAATCACTGTTTACTAGAAGCATTTCCACTTTTCAGCGAGCTACTGTCACGCACGGCCCTGGGAGGGAGGAGGAGGGAAGCCCGGGGTCCGACCGGCCGTTCAGGAGCCGGCGGGATTCAGGGGAAGAAGGATGAGCTCAAACTAACCACAGGAATGTGAATTCAGATTGATCCAGAAACTTAAATGAGCGCCTCACACTCGGAGAGAGGAAACGCACACACACACTCTGACTCACCAGTGCCTGTGCAACTAGGGGAAGTGTGTTTATTCACTGAATGCATTGTGTGAGAAATGTATTTTTATGATATGCATGGACATTTTGTTTTTATTAAAGAAATCACATCACACAGGCTATCTTTAACTGAATCCAGTGAGGTTATTGAATTATTGAGAGAGTCGCCTGAGGGAACACGGCTGCACAGACGTCTCTCAGCGGGATGTTTGTGCTTTCGCCAGGTACATTAAACCACAAATCTCCTCTTACTCTGACCTCTGCTCGACTCTGGGGCCATCGGCCAATCAGAAGTGAGCTGCGTGTGTTTCCTCCAATCAGAACTGACTGTGTGAGCACTAGCGATTTGATGTGGCCTGACATTTAAGAGAGATCAATTTCTATAACTTGATATGTCAATGATGAGCGCTCGTGATCAATCCCCATGACTTTGGCGAATGAGCGATGATGGAAACTGTAGAGCTGAGTTAGCAAACGCATCAGAACGGTGATGTGCATTAACAGATGCTTTCATGCTTCATCATGATCGTATTTATTATTCATTTAGCAGATGCTTTCATATCAACTTATGCAGCATTGCAAATAATTATAAAAAAAATAATCTCATTTATTTTAAACTGAATGAAGCATTGATTAAGAATAGCATGATGCATCTAGCTCATACTTTAGCATGCATTTTTTTTTTTTTTTTTGCAGTTTGACATTATTTACATTTATACATTATGCATTTTCAAAAAAAAATATTTTCATTGTTTTATTATTATTTAAAAAAATATTTAAACTTATCAAATGATCATATTTTATTTATTCGTAATTAATTTTTTTTTATAATTTGTAATGTTTGTGTGAACAAATTAAATGGTAAGAATATTATTCTTAAAATCCTAAGTAATTAAAAAAAAAATTTCCCTTTGCATGAAGAGCAGCTTGTTCTTCAGCTGAAGTTTTAAGCCAAGTTTGCAGGGCCTGTTTTTTCTCTTATGCCTAATTATCTGCTGAATTCTGTTGATCTTCTGCATCAATATTTCCACATCAGGAGTATACACTGTAGTGCATTTCATACTAGACTAAAGTCATTCAATGCATTTGTTTTATTTTTATCTGCAGAGTATTAAATGCATCACTATGTATTGTGATAATGTCCTTCACGTTCTCCCTCACTCCTCTATAGGTGTGTTCTGATGTCTTCTGCAGAGGTTTCTTGCGTGCGAGGATGAGTTTGCGTGCCACACCGGCCTCGCGTGCGCAGATCCCGGTCACCGGCCCCGACCTCCCCTGGGACGAGGAGGAGGAGATTAAAATGAGACGGGGAAGGGGAAAAAAATACGGCGAGAAATGGCTTCCAGATGACCCCGATTTGAGTTGGTTAGCTCATTTGTAGCAGGCAGACGGACTTTGACAGGAACAATTACAGCAGCCTGAAGCTCCACACAGCAGCAGCAGCAGCTCACTTTCTCACTATAAATAAACTTTATTCTGATCTACATTCTGGGCTTTAATAATACAACATTTTAAGGTGTTTAAATGAATATTGGAAGTGGTTTTACACTACAAAAACAATCTTTAAAATTCAAAATAGACTTTTATTATTTACACGGCTTTAATTATTATAAAAATAAGTTGCCATGAAGTTGCTCTTCACATTGTTTAATTGTTTGGATGATTAGTTCTTTAGTTCACTTCTTTCTTTTTTTCATTTATTTGCCATATGGCAAGACTATATTTTCAAATATATTTCAAAAGTGATAGCAAAAATAGCAAAAAATAAATAGTAAAAAATAAAAAATAAAAAAAGGCCAACAAATATTTTCTACTGACACAGTACCAAAATATTTTTGAAAACAAAATTTGTATAGTTTTGAAAATGTTTTGAAAAGATAACAAATGAATTTTGACCTCCATATTTTTTTCAGTCAAAATAAATAAATAAATAAACTTTCTGATTTTTTATTTTAAGAAAAACATTATTTATTGTCTGTAACATATGTGAACTTATAAAACATTTGAGAAAAAAAGAAAAATAAATCAATAAACATTAATGATTGATTATTATTTGCATGCAACATAAATTTAAATAAATAAATAAACAAATAAATTAAAATGAGATGTTTTTCCAGTGATTATTTACTTTATTTATTTTATTATTTATTACAGAATGTCTACTTTATTTATTTATTTGCTATTCCGTCTGCTCATTTGGTATGTGCATGTATGCAGAAAAACCCAAGATGGAGAAATCTCATGCAAACATGTTTATTCTCGGTTCATCTTAATGCACTGATAGCAGTTAATCATGTAGGGCCTGTCATGTGTCACAGCTGGGACAGTAAATGCGTGTGGTCTTTGTGGCAGTGTAATCGTTTTTGTCTTTAATGCCGAATATCACGCTGACAAACCACAGTCATTTACAAGCAACCGTGTAAACGGAGAAGTGCAATTAGAGAGTCGAAACCTGCTCCAAAAGCAGCCGACTTCATATCACAGTACACCCTGGGAAGTCTTTCCTCCAGGGATCATGGAAGAGATCTGATCTCTGTTCTCACTTTATTCTGGAATGAAAGTGTGTGGTAAGCGGCTGCATAAGCCCAATGGATTCTCAGCAGTGTTTCGCCTGTTCTGAATCTTGTTTACAGGCTATAAATCTGGTGCTTATGTGCGACACGAGTGTCATGATGTAGTGGGACAGAAACAGCTCGTAAGGACGCTTGTTATCAATCACAGATTCTTTCAGCTCTGCATTACAGATTCTCTGAAGAGAAAACGCAATGAAGCAAGGACTTTCCACCCAAAACAGAAGCAAATGTAACCTTTCAGTTGATGAATCATAGTACATTAAGACAATTGATTTGCATTAGAAGGTTTTCTGAAATTATATTCTGTAATTTAATATGGAAGCAATGCATTATTTGATTCATTACTGAAGTATGCATTAATTTGCATAATTTTATAGAACAATTAGATGAAGCCAAGTTCAATAAAATAAACACTTATAAGTATATTTTGGATGTTTAATTTCCACTAGCCTAGAACAACATGTTAGGAAAAGCCAAAAAGCCAAAAACTTTAAAAAATGAAAAAAAAAAAAAAGGTTTTACCTGTAGTGCCTCACCTTAAAAATGACAATTTATCAAAAAGATACTCAATAAAATATTTGCTTTAAGAAACTTTAAGTGAAAATGTTCCCTGAGAAACTTTGTTCTCTCACGAAACATTTTTGTTCTCTCACGAACGCATTGTTTACCCCAAAAAATATTTGCACTTTCTCAAAACATTTGTCTTCTTTTGTTCAGTTTTGTTCACATTTTTAGGAATAAAGTGTTATATAAATCAGTGTGAACGATATATAAACCAACCCCTCTATAAAACCTTCAAAACATAGATAGGAATAAAACAGTAAAATCTGGTGTTTGTAAGTGCTGCTGAAGTGGAGATTTTTAAATATAATCACCGGCCAGTTTATTAGGTTCACCTGTTCAATTGCTTGGTAACACAAATTGCTAATCAGCCAATCACATGGCAGCAACTCAATGCAAATCAATGCATTGTAGTGAAGATGACTTGCTGAAGTTCAAACGTAGCATCAGAATAGGGAAGAACGGGGATTTAAGTGACTTTGAATGTGGAATAGTTGTTGGTGCCAGACGGGCTGGTCTGAGTGTTTCAAAAACTGCTGATATACTGGGATTTTCACGCACAACCACCTCTAGGGTTTACAGAGAATGGTCCGAAAAAAAGAAAATATCCAATGAGCAGCAGTTGTTGTGGATGAAAATGCGTTGTTGATGTCAGAGGTCAGAGGAGAATGGGCAGACTGGTTAGAGATGATAGAAACCAACCAACCAAGGTGTGCAGAAGAGCATCTCTGAACACACAAGACATCAAACTTTGAAACAGATGAGCTACAGCAGCTGAAGACCACACCGGGTGCCGCTCCTGTCAGCTAAGAACAGGAAACAGAGGCTACAATTCACACAGGCTCACCAAAACTGGACAATAGAAGATTGGGAAAACAATGTCTGGTCTGAAGAGTCTCAATTTCTGCTGTGACATTTAGATGGTAGAGTCAGAATTTGGCGTAAAGTTCATGAAAGCATGGATCCATCCTGCCTTGTCTCAATGGTTCAGGCTGGTGGTGGTGGTGTAATGGTGTGGGGGATATTCTCTTGGCACACTTTTGGCCCCTTAGCACCAACTGAGTATGTTTTAAACACCAAAGCCTACCTGAGTATTGTTGCTGACCCTTCATGACTACACTGAACCCATCTTCTGATGGCTACTTCCAGCAGGATAATGCACCATGTCACAAAGCTCAGATCATCTCAGACTGGTTTCTTGAACATGACAATGAGTTCACTTTACTCGAACGCCCTCCACAGTCACCAGATCTCAATCTAATAGATCAGCTTTGGGATGTGGTGGAACGGGAGATTCACAAGTTAAATTTACAGACGCGGATAGAAGTGCATTCGTTTTTTTCTCCACTAGTTCAAAAGAACATGTGAAAAGCCAAATAGCCCAAAATTTGCTGAACAGTGCAAAAAACAATGATTTTGGCTTTAAGATAGTAATTAATTCAAGCGAAACAATTAAAAAGTTTAATGCCATTACAAGCAGTTCTTTAAAAGTACTATGATTTTTTGTTTGTTGTTGTAGGATCTCTATAGAGGACAGAAAAGTTATTCTAGCTGAAGGATTGAAGTGATCCTCAGTCTGAACTCTCGTCAGAATCAACTCCTCAATCACGTTTCCCACATGGTCTCCAGAGCGTCTTTGGCTCCAGCTCCGATTTCCGCAAACATTGTGTTGATTCTGATTCTTGTCTAGTTAGTGGGGTTCCCTTCCTTTGTCTCGTGAGCTGCTAGTCATTCCTGAGGGAGCGTCTGACGGATGGTTTGGAGTCAGTCGTTATTACACTGCAATTAAATGACTCTCTGGGACACTTCATATAATGAACCATTTCCTCGGCTGAAACGTTTCTCCAGCGTTGCCCAACATGTGGTTAAGACAGCATGTCACCATCAGCACGGTTCCCTCGCCTGCTTATAAGCTCTCAGGAGTTACTTCAGGTTCAATTTGTAATAGATTTCAAATGACATTGTCTTCTTTTCGTTTATTATTTGCTGACTCTACTGTTTCCTCAGACCCTGGAGAATCCAGATGTTCAGGTAATAATGAGATGAACAGCAGCAAATGATTCACTTGTTTCTTTCCAAGAAAAATATACGCTATTCTAAGTGAAATATGAAGACCACATGTTTTCTTTGTAGAGAAATGACAGTCACTTTGGGGGAAGCTTTGTGATGTTCCTCAGGGGTGAAAAGCATCAGATAAACAAATAAATGTAAATGTCTTTTTCTGTTCATTGTTTTCAAGACACCTAAATGGTTTCAAGAGCAAACCAGTGTCATTGCTCCAGGACTCAGATGTTATGAAACAACATAATCTCATGGCAATTTGTAAATTGTTATGTTTTGGCGACTTGGTGGCTAATTTGCATGAGTTCATTGCCGTTCTTTCACAGAATTATGCGGTTTTCCCAAGAAATCTTTCAACGCTCTAACAAAACATTTACATTTCCTGATAAGCATGGCATTCTTACCAAGAAACTTTGCATTAGCTCTTAAATATTGCATTTCTCGGGAAACTTTGAATTCCCTCATAAAGCATTTGTGTTCATTTGCAAAAATCTTGCATTTCCTCAAGAAACGTTGCACTTTGTGTTGTTTCCCCAAGAATATTTACACTTTTCATGAATTATTTGCATTCTCTTGCAAAGTATTGCACTCATTCAAAAATATTTGTTTGCTCACATGATGTTTTACAAATTTTATAATTTCGCTGTCTCACAAAATATTTGCATTTTCTCTCAAAAGTATTGCATTTCCCAAGAAGCTTTGCGTTTGCAAAAATACTGTTTTCCCAGGAAACTGTGTGTTTTCTCAGAAAAGCATTGCGTTCCACCAAGGAACTTTGCGTTGTCTCCCAAAACTTTAGCATGTTTTTGCTCTAAAAATATTTGCATTCACTCACAAAAATATTGCTTTCCCCCAAGAAACGTTGCCTTCACTAGCAAAAGAACAGAAATTGTTTACACATATTATTTCCATCACAAATGTTATGCAAGCAAATGCATAGTTTCTCAGGGGTAATGCAATTAATTGTTTATTATCTTAATTAATTTTTAGCTTTTCATCAAACTCACAAACCCTAGTTTGGGGGAAACCGCTCTATAGAGCGACCTATTCACTTTTTCCACTTTTTTCGTGCTGGATGCTGGATGCTGGATGCGGTCGGATTGGACGGGTGGTTTTTCCTTCACCTCATCAGGGTCACTGAGCGCCCATCCCAAAGCCATCCAGGACAGCCATTGTCTCAACTTCAGCATGAATATAAATAGAGAGCTCTCACCCCAACACATGTGGAAAGATCAGGGGCCAACGGAGAGGTTTTTCTCTTTATAATGCTCTGAGGTCACATGGACACATACAGTAACCACAATAGTGGAAGCAGAGGTCAGAGGTCAATGTTTGGAACAAGTCAGACCATAGTTTAAATATCGCCATTCAAACGGAATTACTGTACAATTTCCACTGTGTTCTTTTACCATCCCAGATGACTTAAAAAAGGAAATGGCCACTGAAATAATGAAATAGATGTAGCAGGCGGCCCGTTCCAAGATGGCAGCAGAAAATTATGTGTTTTGTAACCTTAAATACATTTCATTACACCAAATACACAAAATAATGTTATTTTTAGC
Source organism: Carassius auratus (assembly GCF_003368295.1). NCBI lineage: Eukaryota > Metazoa > Chordata > Actinopteri > Cypriniformes > Cyprinidae > Carassius > Carassius auratus. The sequence continues at coordinate 7,916 of NW_020526027.1, read as the reverse complement.
TACCTCATATGACACCTTCAAGATGTTACTATTTATATAAGTGCTAGAGCTCCTGGAGAAACACTTTCTCATTCCCCTATAGTTATTTTTAGAGCGGCTGAGATCATCCTGTGCTCTGCTGGATCCTGCGTGACAAGAGCTGCTCCTGTGTTCTGTACGTGACCGAGTTCTTCCCGTCTGTCACCTCTAGGCCTCTTTCACACCCTCGTTAGGCGGCACACTGCTTGTTTTGGCCCGGCACCCGTGAGACCGTTGCTTTTAGACTGACATGCACAGGACGGGGTCACGCAGAGTTCACAGCGTCACACTGACCAGCACTTATAATTGTCTCGAGGTTTCCCATGCATAGAGGACACCGGGGCTAGTTGTCATTAAATAAATGAATACTCCTGAATCCTACTACAAATAATATAAATAAGAAATTCATTATTAATTATGGGATTAGTTTTATTATATATATAAATTATGGTTTATATTTTCAGGATAAGTTTACTTCATAAATTTAAATTTCATTTTTTTAAATTTAATTTAAATAATTTATTTATCTTTGAATTTTGTCAGGGTTTTTTTTTTTACTCATAAAAGAAACATACGTTTTTATTTTAATTTTATTAAAAAAAATTAATTTAAATGCACGAACCAAAAAATACAAAGAGGAAATTAAAGAATAATGTGGTAATCTTAAAGTAATTTTGCACCGATCCGTCTGTCAATCTCACTTTCCATCCTTCCCTCACTCGTGAACAAGACCACAAGATACCTGAACTCCTCCACTTGAGGCAGGAACTCTCCACCAACCTGAAGTGGGCAATCCACCCTTTTCCGACTGAGAACCATGACCTCGGAATTGGAGGTGCTGATTCTCATCCCAGCCACTTCACACTTGGCTGCAAACCATCCCAGTGCATCCTGAAGATCCTGGTCTGAGGAGGCCTATACGACAACATCATCCGCAATAAGCAGCAACAAAATCATATGGTCCCCAAACCAGAAACTCTCCGGCCCTTGGCTGCGCCTAGAAATTCTGTCCATAAAAATTATGAAGAGAACCGTTGACAAAGGGCAGCCCTGCCGGAGTCCAACATGCACCAGGAACAGGTCTGACTTACTGCCGGCAATGCAAACCAAGCTCTTGCTCCGATCGTACAGGGACCGAACAGCCCTAAGCAGGGGGCTGCTGACCCCATACTCCCAGAGCACCCTCCACAGGATGCCACGAGGAACACGGTCAAATGCCTTCTCCAAATCCACAAAACACATGTGGACTGGTTGGGCAAACTCCCATGAACCCTCCAGCACCCTGGAAAGGGTATAGAGCTGGTCCAGTGTTCCACGACCGGGATGAAAACCACATTGTTCCTCCTGAATCCAAGGTTCCACTATCGGCCGAATTCTCCTCTTCAGTACCCTGGCATAGACTTTCGGGGAGCCTGAGAAGTGTGATCCCCCTATAGTTGGAACACACTCTACGGTCCCCCTTCTTGAAAAGAGGGATGACCACCCCGGTCTGCCAGTCCAGAGGTACGCCATGCGATGTTGTGTCAGCCAAGACAGCCCCACAACATCCAGAGACTTGTGAGGTACTCAGAGCGGATCTCATCACCCCTGGTGCCTTGCCACCGAGGAGCTTTTAAACTACCTCGATGACTTCAGCCCGGGTGATGGACGAGTCCTCCTCTGAGTCCCCAGCCACTGCTTCCTCAACGCAAGACAAGTCGGTGGGATTGAGGAGATTATCGAAGTATTCCTTCCACCCCCAGACGATATCCCCAGTTGAGGTCAACAGGTGCCCATTTCCACTGTAAACAGTGTTGATAGGGCACTGCTTCCCCCTCCTGAGGCATCGAATGGTTTCCCAGTATCTCTTCGGGGCCAACCGATAGTCTTTCTCCATTTCCTCACCAAACTCCTCCCAGGTCTGATTTTTTGTCTCCACGACTACCCGGGCTGCAGTCCACTTGGCCTGCCGGTACCTGTCAGCTGCCTCCGGAGTCCCACAAGCCATCCAGGCACGATAGGACTCCTTCTTCAGCTTGATGGCATCCCTTAATTTTGGCGTCCACCACCGGGTTCGGGGATTGCCACCTCGACAGGCACTGGAGACCTTACGGCCACAGCTCCGAGCAGCCGCAGCGACAATGGAGGTGGAGAACATGTTCCACTCGGACTCAATATCTCCAGACTCCCTCGGGATCTGGTCAAAGTTCTGCCGGAGGTGGGAGTTGAAGATCTCTCTGACAGGGGGCTCGGCCAAACATTCCCAACAGACCCTCAAAGTACGTTTGGGTCTGCTGAGTCTGTCCAGCTTCCTACCCCGCCATTGGATCCAACTCACTACCAGGTGGTGATCAGTTGACAGCTCCGCCCCTCTCGACCACAAAGTCGATCATCAACCTCCGGCCAAGGGTCATTGCTGTGGATTATTGTGCCTGCCATTCGGCCCGTGTGGACTACTCGGAAGGCGCAGGGAAGCGACCCTCTCGTTCACCGGGGGGAACTCCGACAAATGGCGGCTGAGCTGGGTGCAAACCCAATCCAGCCCTCCGCCTCTCACCATGGGCAACTCCAGAGTGGTAGAGAGTCCAGCCGTCTCTCAAGAAGTGTGGTTCCATAGCCCAAGCTGTGCGTGGAGGTGAGCCCGACTATCTCTGCGCCATACCGAGCAACGTCTCGGTCCTTGCTGTATTTGTCAACATAAAAGGGTTTGTGAACTGTTCTTAGTCTTGGGAGACCCTACCAGGAGCATATAGACCTAGACAACATAGCTCCAAGAATCATTTGGGTACACAAACCTCTCCACCACGGTGAGGTGACAGTTCAAGGAGAGGTAGTGGAGAGTAGAGCCGTTGCTCCTCCACATCGAGAGGCCAACTGAGGTGGCTCGGGCATCTATTTCGGATGCCTCCTGGACGCCTTCCCAGGGAGGTGTTGCAGACACGTCCCACCGGGAGGAGGCCCCGGAGAAGACCTAGGACACGCTGGACGGACTATGTTTCCCGGCTGGCCTGGGAACGCCTCGGGGTTCCCCGGAAGAGCTGGAAGAAGTGGCTAGGGAGAGGGAAGTCTGGGCATCTCTGCTTAGACTGTTGCCCCCGCGACCTGGCCCGGGATAAGCGGAAGAAGATGGATGGATGGATAGATGGAACACAAAATTAAAATCTTGACAACAAATATAACTATAGATTATTCACCCATCATTGTAGAGGAAAGAAGAATTTAACACTTTGCGCTCCATAGTGGGGCATGTTGTCACAGTGGGAACCTGTTGTTTAGTGACAGTGATTTGATTGAGAAGAGTATCTAATGAAAATGAGCAGCTATTTAATCACTATAGAATTCCAAAATGCCCGTGACAACTTGCCCCAACCTAATGTTTGAAAAACATTAAAGAGAGTTTTGATCTTTCTGTTTGAGACCAGCAATCAAGCTTGAGACCTCAAAGATATACTCATAGAAACAGAAACTCAATCTCTGAAGCTTTAGTTAGACTCCGAGAGATTTGTGATCTTGTTTTCTGTAAGGTACTTAAATACCATGCTATTGTTTACTACCACGACAGAATAAATGATCACCCTTCAGATGAAAGGACAGTAATGGTTGCCTGTACAGTATATCTGTGATGGTTTCTTGTGGTCACACGGCGAGTCATTCAAGGATTTGGAGTGTTTTTATGACCCAAACTCCCAGGTTGCTTGCCAAGTGCTAAAAGAGATTAATTTTTGCGTTACATCACATCAAGAATGGAGAAAATAACAGTGTGGATTGTTCTGAATTGGTCTGTGATTGTCCAAAAGCCTCATTATCAGCAGGAAATGTTAGAAGCGCAAATTTCAGTTTTCCGACTTTTTTGGACCCGGTTTTTCAGGCTTTTGCCATGTTTAAACAGCACCCTCACGACCCAGTGAAAGAAGCAGCTGAATCCGATCCAGGGGGAAAATGAGCCAGTGAATGATGTTCAGCGCTCGCGGTGCTTTCTGGAACGATTGAACAATAAATATTGATTATAGGAAGGTCAGTTTGGAGACAAACTTATGGACTCACTTTATCAAAAGTGCATAAGATGAACTGGATTGGTGAGTCCTGTTTAAAACATCATTCAAGAGTTTGGCTTGAATCTTCTGATTTCATCATTATCCTCCTCTTCAAGCACATCCAGGGGATTTCAATGTGCTCACCCTCAAATCATCAGAATGAGTTTGTTTCTTCATCAGGTTTGGAGAAATGTAGCATTGCATCAGTGTCTCATCAATGGATGCTCTGCAGTGAATGGGTGCCGTCAGCATGAGAGTCTGATAAAAACATCACAATAATCCACAGCACTTCATAAAAGCATCTGCCAAATGCATGAATGCAAAGTTTTATTTTTTAGCCTGAAATGAATTGCACTTGTTATTGGTAACAGTTTGCATGCTTTAAAAGAACGAAGGCATATATTAATGTGTGTTTGTAATCTTATCTGTTATTCTGGACAGGATAACACTGGAAACAGGAGCCGAGCATCATAAATCACTGGATTCGTGACAGTTTGATGAAACGTCTGGAGCCGTGTGGTGTGGATTGACCTTTGACCTCAGCTCATTTCACTCTTTACTTCCTCCTAATGCCACGCCATCACAAACCAGACCCTAGTAATGGAAGATGAATATTTCTTTATTCAAGTTAGATCACATGCATATGTTGTCTTCTAGCTGAATGTTGAACTGAAGGCATGTTTGTGTCACAGACTGATCCGCGGTTTGTCTGACTATACTTTCAATGGAAGCACATTTTGTTTTGCCATTCAACCACATTCGAAAGACAAGCATAAGAGACAAATAAGAATTGTTCTTAACTCCCGATTCCTTTTGTTTGCAGGAAAAAGCAGGTGGTCTTTATAACGGTGGCTCACATGCTGCTCTGAATTAAAGCTTGAGAATGTATAAAGGTCAATGTATAAAGGCCACATGCTTCAAGAGACAGACGTAGCTTTATTTAAGATGTTGAGAATTCTGCATGAATGAGAGATGGATATTATATTATGGATATTATATATAGGAAAATATTGGTTTTGTTGGAAGATACTGACCTGAAGAGGAAACTTCACTGTAACACACACAGATATATTACATGCAAAAAAAAAAAAAAAAAAAAAAAAAAAAAAAAAAAAAAAAAATTATATATATATATATATATATATATATATTATATACATATATATATATATATATATATATATATATATATATATATATATATATATGCAGTATATGAAACATAAAAAAGTATTAATTTGAAATAATAAAAAACAGCAATTTAAAATAGAGATAATAGAAAATTATTTAAAATTAGATCATAGATCATAAATATAAAAATGATTTAGATAACAGAAAATCTAGAAATAATAATGTAAATTAGCACAGAAAGAGATCAGAGAAATTAATAATAATATTTAGTTATTTAAAATAAATATTAGATCATATAAAATATATTAAAATTATATTAAAATAATTATATTAACGTATATTTATGTTACATAAAATATAGATCATATCAAGGATCATTTCGAACAAAGTAGATCACATAAGATATAAAAAAAAATATGTGGAATATAGAAAAGAAATCTCTCTCTCTCTCTCTCTCTCTCTCTATATATATATTTTAAACAAATAATAAAATTAAAAATTAAAAAAGATGATAAAACATTTAAGTAAATATTTGAAATAAAATATAAATCACAAAAAAATTAAAAATATTTGTAAAAGTACATATTACAATTTATTATTTAAAATAAAATAATCAGAAATTCAAAAAAACGTAAAATAAAAATAATAATAATATAACAAAATATTGACTGTATAAAGTATTCAAATACATTTAAATTAATTAAATTTAAATGTAAATAAATCATAAAAATGTACATTATTTATTAATATGTATAACTATTATATAATTAACAGCTGAAATGAACACAAGAAAAGCCCGTCCGGTCATGCATGTTGTGTTGAGAGTTAAAGCGTCAGTCGTGAGAAGATCTGCAGCAGGAGATCACAGACATGAAACAGACGAGATGATTTGAGGAGCATCACGTCTTCTGTCTTAGATTAGCTCACAGAGCAGACACAGTTACTTCAGTTACTTCAGCTATGACCTTTGACACTGAAGCACTGCTGGTGTTCACTGCAGTGTAAAGGAGCCGTTCACATAAAACAACTATAATTGTGAACATAAAATAACCATTCTTAGTTCTTTGGGTCATTTTGTGTTCAGGGTTTACATTTATTGGTTTGTTAATGTTAAAACTGTGCAACCCTAAGGCATAAATCTTAAATCCGCTTGACACACATGCACATAGGACCAACAAATCAAATCAAGTAAAGCACAGAACGTGTAGTGTGTGAACGTCTCTTAATCTCTGTGCTGCGTTCAGTCAAGAGCAATAAAGTGCCTCTCAAATCAGTCTTTCATTTAAACGACCCACGTTACGAGCTCCACGTTATTAGGGTGATATAAAAATGATTGATGGCTTCCCAGATGCCCCTGTGTGATGGATTTACATTTATTCACACACACACACACACACACACACACACACACACACACACGTGTGTCAGGATCTGCAGTCACGCAAGCATTGCCCTGAACACAGACCTCTGCAGAAAAACCAGACACTCCAAAGAGTTTCACAAGTTAACAGGGGAATAAATCATCTCAAGGACGCATGAGGAGGAGTGTGTGTGTGTGAGCGACGAAAAGCAGCACAACTCACCGTGTTACTCCCCCCATGTGTTTAACAGAGATACCATAGATTTCCACTTTTAACCTAAACTATACTTGTATTTAACTAATAAGTGGTGATTTACTACAGATTCATGTGATGAAAAGTTGAGTGTGTCGTCATGTTTATTTATATTTAGCATTTTTTTTTCTGTTGCAAATCTGTGTTATGCACCAAAATATTACTAATTAGATTTAAATGAAAATGTGCAACTTTAAGTTTCATTTGTTAAGTTCCTACAAACATATGCTACTGGTCAATTTTTTTTAATAATTAATGATTATTATTTTTTTATGATTCTGAAAGAAGTATTTTCTGCTCACAGGGGCTGCGTATATTTGATCAAAATGCCAAAATTAGTGAAATATTATTACAATTTAAAATATCTGTTTTCTGTGTGAATCTGTGTTAAAGTGTAATTTATTTCTGTGATGCTCCGCTGTATTTTCAGCATCAATCCTCCAGTCTTCAGTGTCACATGATCTTCAGAAATCAGAATAATATGATGACATTTCTGATTATTATCAGAATAATTTATCAATGTTGAAAGTTATGCTTCTTTATATTTTTGTAGAAACCACAAAGCATTTTATTTTTCAGGAGTCACAGATCCAGAAAGTTCAAAAGAACATCATTTATTTAAAACAGAAATATTTTGTTACATTATAAATTAATAAAATAATTAAAATTAAAAATTAAAACACATTTGTACTGGCACTTTGATGAATAATGTGTCATTGCTAAATTAATTCAATAGTGTGCAGTATCTCTAAAAAGTCGTATTTATTTCCACCAAAAAAAGCCTGCAATATAATAGGAGCTTGTATGACATTCAAATTATGGCAATTAAATGAGGTATTCTAAAAATGAAATAATGTTTCCAGTGTTTGGGAGGAACTAAGTAGAAGTATTGATGCTGAGGCCTAAACTGACTCTTCTAATGATCATCTGTAGAAATCTGGAAGTGTCTGGCAGCTTTGAGATGTTTTTGGATGTCCTCCAGACCGCAGATTCATGTTTGAGGTTGTGTGGCATATCAGGACCATCAGGAAAACACCAGTCCATCCTGGCAACTATCATTTAATCACAAAGTTCTCTGCTATGTACATTTGGAGCAAATCACCATTTCATGCAAAGTGCGACTCCCTGCCAAATCGGCGAA